>NC_057718.1:81799198-81828214 GCF_004010195.1 Chiloscyllium plagiosum
GGTCGAGCAACTCCCCGATCCTGGATTTCCGCCTCTTCGTCGACCCCCTTGCGTACTCCTGACAGAAGACGCGGACGTGAGCCTTGCCCACGTCCCACCATAGCCTCAGGGAGGGGAAGCTTCCCCGCTTCCTTCTCCAGCCGGCCCAGAAACGACGAAACGAGTCCCGGAACCGCTCGTCCTCCAGCAGCAGGTTGTTAAAGTGCCAGTACACGGAACCGAGCCTGGCGCTGAACGGAAGGAGTTCCGCCCACACCAGGTGGTGGTCCGTTCACGACACCTGCCGCGTGGAGGCCTTCGGAAAAAAGGAGGCATACGCCCGCGAAACATACAGGCGGTCAATTCTGGACGTTCCGACCCCAGGCCTCACGAAGGTGAAGGCGATGGAGTCGGGATGGAGATTCCGCCAGACGTCCACCAGGTCAAAGGACTTGACCAAGTCCCCCAACCTCCTCCCTGACGCCCAACCGGTGCAGGCACCGCCGTGGTCCCTGCCCTCGAGGACGCAGTTAAAATCTCCCCCGAGGACGACGCACTGGTTCTCGTCGATGGAGGCGAGGTGAGCGGACACTTCTCCGAAGAAGCTCGCTTGCCTCGGCCCGGCCAGGGGAGCATAGACGTTCACCAAGTGAAGCACCGCGCCCCCCAGCCGAACCATCAGGTGAAGCAAACGGCCTGGCACAGGCTCCCTGACCCCCAAGACCTCTGGCTGAAAATGCAGGGCCAACAGGATAGCCACCCCACCAGATCTGCGGGTGAGGTGACTCATGTAGACCCCCCCTCACCACTCCAGGAGCCAGGTGGCTTCGTCTCCCGGGGTAGTGTGGGTTTCTTGCAGGAAGCACACCGCATACCTCCCGTCCCGGAGGCCCAAGAGGGTCTGGAATCTGCGCTGTGACTCCCTGCTGCCATTGATGTTGAGGCTGGCTATAGTTGTCTCCATGTCGGAAGCATTGTGCAACCACCACCAGTACAGTTAAAAACCTATATATACACATTTACTGGGTGGACGAGGGAGGGGCACAGATGTCCCTCGCCCTCACCAGGAGTGTCCCCAGGAAGTTCCTGATTCGCTTTCACTCGTTCACGTTGAGCCCAGGCACCTGGCAAGCAGCGTGGGCCGACCAGTAAACTCTCTCAAATGAGCTCCAGCGGTCAAGCGCCAGTTGGGCTCTATCCAAGCGACTCAGTTTCCTCGACAAATTCCCGGAGTTCCTCGAGGGGGAGATCAGTAGGGGGCACCGATCCCGAACCCTCCACCGGGAGGTCGCCCTCAGTCACCGACCCCTCCACCACCGAGAGGATGGGGGCTGGTCCGGCGCCACCAACTGACCTCAAACCCCCGGTGACCCCACCCCCAGGGTCACCAGCGGTACCTTCCTCAGCACACCCCTTCCCGGATCGCCCTGAGTTCGGGTCACTGGGCGGCAGAGGCTCGGGGCCCCGCTCCCCTCCTGACACCGGGACACCTGGCTCCTCGGGGAAAAGGTCCTCCCCCAGGGCCAAGGCCCCCGGAAAAACAGTCTGGGAGGGAGGAGTGAGGATAACACCTTCCTTCCCTCCACCGCTCGACGACCCCGCAGAGGGTCCTCCGTTGTCGCCCGCACCACGGCCCATGTGGTTATTAAAGTCCTCCCCAGGGATTGGAGGAGTTGAGGCAGTAGGAGGCCCTGCTGTAGCCCCTGGGAGTTTGGGTAGGTCGGGCCACGGTGCAGGACAGTCAAGAGGCACCATTGGCTCGTCCCCTGGAGAGGAGTAGCACTGCTGGAGTGTCTCTCTCCTCCAAGGGGCAGCATCTCTTCACCAGAGAGACAGGGAGGAATTTATGGGCCTTCCCCTCCCCGCCCGCCTTGGTGCTCATGGGGCCCGAGGCCCCTTCCTCCAGCCTTTCCCGGAATAAGATTGGCTGGGGGAAGACAGGGGGCGTGGCCAGGTTGGGGAGGGTCAGCCGTGTCACTTTCTGCCCTGCCCCTGGTTTATCAGGTGATGGTGGGGAGTCCAGTTCCCTTTTCGGGGCCCAGAGACACGCTCGCTGCAGGAGGTAGAGCAGCGGTGGTTCACCCCAGGTTAGTGATAGGGTGTGGCTGCGTGGGGCGAGGCTCAAGGGCAGGCGTTGAAGCCCCAGGGGTTTCTCTATCGGGATGTGGGGTGGATGTGGGGTCAGTGGGGCCAGGATCAGTTACGGGTTTGGGGGTCAGGGTTCCCGCGCCGGGGCGATGCTGGCACGGCCACAGGGGCATTGTCGTGCTGGGGCGGGGCAGGTCATGGGCCAGGTGTCGGGGAAGGAGATAGGGTGGTCTCCCCGTGGGCGGGCCTGACGCGTTGCGTCTTCTCGAGTGCCTTCTGACCGGCCGGACGCTCACCCCCCTCCCTGCCAGAGGCTGGAGCATTGAAAGCCTCCGGCTTAGCACCCGGTGCCGGGGCTTGTGGGGGAGGGGGAGGGGGAGTGGGTGCGGCGGCACCACCATCAGCTGTTGGCACAGGCTGGGCAGCCTTCTGGGTGGGGCAGTTTTCTCTAATGTGCCCCACCTCGTGGCACAGGTGGCACCACACGCCACATTGAAAGCCTCCGGCTTAGCGCCCGGTGCCGGGGCTTGTGGTGTTGACTTTGGGGGAGGGGGAGGGGGAGTGGGTGCGGCAGCACCACCATCAGCTGTTGGCACAGGCTGGGCAGCCTTCTGGGTGGGGCAGTTTTCTCCAATGTGCCCCACCTCGTGGCACAGGTGGCACCACACGCCATCCGCCATCCAGAAGGTGCAATAGGCCACGCCCTCGTGGAGGAGGGTGAAAGAGCCCTCGGTGACCTCCTCCTGGGCCAGGCAAATGAACACCTGACATCGGTAGGACTATATATGTCAGAGGGCAGGGTCCTTAAGACCGAGCAGGAGCGGTTGGACACCCGACCAGATTTGCCCCAGGGTGGTGAGGTGGGGGAGAAGGAGCTCGCTGGCAATGAAGGGCGGGACGTTGGAGATCACGACCCTCTGGGCCGTAACCTCCAGAGGGTCGATGGGCAAATGTGTCCCGCCCACAGTGAGCCCCTTCTCCACGGCCAGGTGGACCATCTGCTCGGTCTTTAGGAAAAAGACGGCCTTCCCCTACATCCGGGCCGCAGCGACGATGGCCAGTGGGCTGACCACACTAGCCATGACCTTGCTGCAGGCCTCGATGGTCATATTGGGGTGGGGATAGGCCTTTACCACCAGGCGTTTAGTTAAGTGCCTGAAGGGGGTCGTGGTTGCAGCCAGGTTTGGAGCAGCCGAGCCTAAGGCAGCGACTACCCCGGCATAGATGCGGCTGGGCCCCGCGACCTTCGGGCTCACCATACTCTGCTGCTGGATGTTGGTGTGCCCCAGGCAGCAGCGGTGGAGGTGGGCCTCTGGCAGCAGCAGTGGCGGAAGTCGCGGGGTGGTGCCCAAGGTGAGTCCCAGGCAGCGACGGTGGAGACCAGCCTCAGGCAACAGCAGCGGTGGAGGCAGGCCTTGGGCGAGTCCCAGGTAGGACCTTAGTCGCAGCGGTGCAGGCAGACCTGTTGGGGAGGGTCCCCAAGGAAAGTCCCAGGCAGCAGCAGTGGAGGTGGGCCTCCAGCAGTGGCAGTGGTGGAGTTTGTGGGGTGGGGCCCAAGGCGAGTTCCAGGCAGCGGTGGTGGAGGCAGGCCTCTGGCAAGTCCTAGGCAGGCCCTTGGTCGCAGCGGTGGGGGCAGACCTGTTGGGGAGGGTCCCCAAGGCAAGTCCCAGGCAGCAGCAGTGGAGATGGACCTCTAACAACAGCAGCAGTGGTGGAGGTCCTGGGAGGGGCCCCAAGGCAAGTCCCAGACAGCAGCAGTGAGGCAGGCCCCAAGCAGCAACAGCTGAGGCAGGTCTGGGCGGGGTCCCAGAGACCAGCAGTGGGAGTGGGCCCCAGGTCAGCAGCAACACTCCCTTGACCTGGGTGAGGCCCAGGCTGCAGCTCCAAAAGTAGGCCCCAGACTCAAAAGCTCTCACCTTCTTCTTCCTTCTTCTCTCTCGCTGTGGGGCAGCTGATCCAAGGACAGTCCCCGTCAAGGAGAGCGCACACACACACACTGATCCAACTCTCAATAGGGAAAACACCCAAGAGGCCAGTGACAAACACTGCCCTTCACATCAAATGGCAGTGCTGTGTGATCAAAACAGTGAAGGGGAGGGTAGGGACTAAATCAAAATAGAATTGGAGGGAGAAATGATGCACTCCACTCCCTGCGGCGCCCACCTCTCCCTGAACAACTCCAGGGTGTTGGTGGACACCGCGTGCTCCTTCTCCAAGGACACCCGGGCTCTAACGTAACCGCGGAAGAGGGGCAGGCAGTCGGCCCTAACGACCCTCTCCACGGCCCGCTGCCTGGACCTGTTGATGGCCAGTTTGGCCAGGCCCAGGAGCAGACCCACAAGGAGGTCTTCAGACCTGCCCTCCCTCCTCCATACTGGGTGCCCGAAGATCAGGAGCCTGGGACTGAAGTGCAACCAAAAGCACTTTGAGAAAATCAAAAAGGGAGTGCAAACGCCCACACGCAATATACACATGGTCCACGGACTCCACAGCGCCACAGAACAAGCAGTTAGGCTGGGACACCGTGAACCACCGCAACCTGCGGTTGCAGGGGACTGCTGCGTGCAGCACCCTCCACCCCAGATCCCCGAGAGAAAGGGGGAGGACTCCTGCGTAGAGAGCCCTCCACTGGGGATCCCCACCGCCCGGTGGCAAATGGGCACGTCAAGGCGTGTCCGGACAGTGGATGAGGGAGAAGAGGTGGACGGTGTGCAGCAGCAGTCTATACAGAGCCCGCCTTTTTTTACATCCTTGAAAGGGACAAAATTAAAATTTCGGAGGCGGCTCAGGTTGTGGGGCACATGCTCCGCAGGAAGTACGGGACCTTGGGGCCAATGTGAAATTCCGTCCAGGCTGGGGTGAGCGTGGACAGGATCCCACCGCACACCTGAGCGTCCTCCAACTGGTGCACTAAGTCAGGTCCGAGCACCACCGTTTTAAGGCATCGGATGGCGGTGGCCACGTACCGGACGTCTACCGCTGCCCTGCTCGCTATGTCCTGCTGCAGCGTCCAGCCCAGGCCCCCGGCACCCAGCACGTCCTCGACCCTGGTCACCCTCGCCGCCACGGACCTCCCCTCCGACAGCCACTCGATTCCTGAGCAATGGCTCCCTGACGACAGCCGCTACTCCAGCCGGAGGGTAGGCATGGCGCGATTTGACCATGTTCAAGACAGTGATCAGGTCCTGGTAAAAGACAGGCAAAGTCTTGAGGGCGACCTCCAAACTGTCACGGTCGACGAACAGGATCTGCGTGTCGTAGTTGAGGTTTCGCACCTGGTGGAAAAAAAATACGTCGCCAGGGCGCACCACCTAGGAGGCGGCTTGACGTAAAGATATTGCTGCAAGGTCCGAAGGCGGAATGTCGTGACCTGGGTGTGGATGCACACCAGCGACTGACCGCCCTCCTCAATAGGGAGACTCAGAACCTGCGCAGCGACCCAGTGCATCTTTTTGTCCCAGAAGAAGTCGACCAACGTTCTCTGGATGTCAGCGACAAAGCCAGGAGTAGGGACCTAAGTGACCAGCCGGTACCACAGCATGGCGGCCACCAGCTGGTTTATGACCAGCACTCTACTCCTGTACGATAGCACTCGGAGCAGTCCTGTCCAGCGGCCTAGGCGAGCCGAGACTTTGGCCTCCAGCTCCTGCCAGTTGGCCGGCCAGGATTCCTCAGCCGGGCTGAGGTAGACCCCCAGGTAGAGGAGATGGTGGTACTCCAGCTAAACCTCCGTAACTCCGGCAGAGAGTCCACCTGCCACGGACCGATCCGTAGTCTGGAACATTTGGCCCAGTTGATCCTGGCGGAAGACGCTACCAAGTACACGGCCTGGCACTCACGCATCCTCCCCAGGTCAGCCGGGTCGGTGAAAGTGAGGAGCATGTCGTCAGCGTAGGCAGAGAGGACCACCACTGTGCCCGCGCCACGCAGAACCAGCTCAGACAACCACCTCCGCAAGAGGCGCAGGAAAGGTTCCACGCACAGGGAATACAGCTGGCCGGACAGGGGGACTGCTATTTATTTTTTTTTTATCAAAACAGTGAAGGGGAGGGTATTTTGTTTTTAAATATATTAACCCCCACACTACCACCTAACTGTGGTAGTGCTTATTTTTTCCCAGCACCCATGGTGTGTGTGTGTAGGTGTGAGACAGTGAGAGACACAAGGTGTACGAATCTTTATTCAATTTCCACCACCAGGAAGAAAGGAAAACACCCGAGTGGCCAGTGACAAGCAGTGCCCTTCACAAAAGGCAGTGCTGTGTGATCAAACAGTGAAGGGGAGGGTAGGGATTAAATCAAAATAGAGTTGGAGGGGGAAATAATACACTCCACTCCCTGCAGCGCCCACCTCTCCCTGAACAACTCCAGGGTGTTGGTGGAGACCGCGTACTCCTTCTCCAAGGACACCCGGGCCCTAGTGTAATCTCACTCTCTCGCTCTCTCCCTATCCACATTCATTTTTCTCTCCCTGATCCCCGTTATCAGCATACTTATCACTTTTTCCCCAGCTGCTATAGTTCTGAAGAAGGGTCATTGTTAACTCAGTTTTCTCTGCACAGATGCTGCTGTGTTTCTCCAGCAATTCCTGTTGGTGTGGGAAAAGGACCTATGGGCAACAGTCTATATAACCCAGGAGATGTTGTGAGGCAACATAATTCAGAACGGTGATTACTATGACAGCCACTGGCAATACATGGCCATCTGGTCCTCCTGGGAGGTGTTCTGTTTCCTGGAAACTTTGGATCAGCAATAACCTGCAACCTACGTTTCCCACAAGGCACTATTTCTCTGTCATGCCTAGGTTTTTATTCACTGCCTGTAGACTCTGTGCTGAGAGTCCTGGCCCCATGGAGCCACACCTCTGTATCCACCCCCTCAGTCCTGTTATGTGGCATGTAGCTGAAGAGAAAACAGCTGCTGATTGTGTTGTTGCTGCTTCTACTGCTGCTCTTGCTGATGCAGCAGCTCCTATTGCTCCTTGTCAGAGATCCAAGACACTGCTGCATGAGTTTCCCTCATGATACAGTAAAGCCTGACCAGAGGGAAGTTGAGATGGAGGCAATGCAACTCTGACACAGTTGTAAGCACCTAAAAAAATTGAAATTGACTCTCAACGTTATGAGGTCAGGATCTTGGAACTAATCCTGCAGCATAAACCCTTCAACTGAGGCTCGTCACAATCTTCATGATTTCACTTTTTAAACTCTTGGCAGTGCTCGAGTTGACTGAGCAGTCACTCCTTATTAAGCTGTCATTTTGTTGACCCTGGAGACATGTAGAGAGCTTCAGAAATCGGCTTGCTTGCCAATAAAGCTAGAATGTTCCTTTAAATTTACACACATTAACGTCTATACCAATCTAATAAAATCCTGAATCCAAAGCAATATCAAAGTATCGGGGGTGGAATTCCAATGTAAAAAAATCTTTAAGTGTCTAGCAGGCTTGTAAGTGAGCAAGAACCTATATTCTGTTATCAGTTTTTAAAATGTCGATCATTCTTAGATCAATGGACCATCTGCTGATTGACACTTTTAGCATTTGAAATACAGCCAAGCATTGTCATAGCAAACATTTACAGCTACCTGACTGACACTTAAAGAACAGAATGGTGTCCCATTTCCATTTCAAAGTGAGAAGCTTGTCAATCAGTGGAAGGGAGCATGTGCAGAGACTTTTTTGAAACTTTCAAGCTTCAAACTGTTTTGACAACCAGTTTAAGTCATAGAATAAAACACAACTGCAGAGGCTGACAGGTAATTTCTTTTACACTTTTAACGCATGATAGCATTTTTGACAATTGAAATTCGTGGTAATGATTATATAATGCCAGTTAACTTTTCTTTGCAAGTAAACAGTGAATCAACACATTAAGAATAACACATTCAGTCATCAGTGCAAGATTCTGTGTCATGACAATTTACACTTACCTTTCAGAATGTTGCTAACTCTTCAGCAGGTAATCCCCTTAATGGTAATACACACAAAGTATGTTTTAGTTTAGAACTTTCAAACCCACACCAGTAAACAAAAAATGTGTTTTATACTTGAGGCTTTCCCAACCCACCAAGAAATCACATGAAAATGGCTCAACCAATATCACTGAGCAGTCAATAATCTGGTCAATCAATTGTTGCTTAAAGGGCCTCATTTTGCTTAAATCAATTTCCATACTAGTAAACGCCCAGTGATGATGATCAAGAATGTTTGGAAGTAGCTATATAAATAGTGTTCTTTCTTTGTTTAACCTAGTCTTTAATTTAACTAGGTAGACATAGCCCTTGTGTTCTAGTTGAATCTATTAGGTTTACTGGTTGATAAGAGCAGTTGGACTCCTTTTTGGCTGATGTCGAGATTTCACATATGACATATCTGGGTATGAATTCTCTCAGTTTGAACAAATACTATTAGGCTTCTTTAACAAACAGATCCCGTACTAAGGGTCTCAAGACTGTCACATTCAAAAGAAATAGTATTGGCTGTCCTGTCTTTCAGAAACAAAGTGAAATTTGCTGACAGACTGAACAAATGCCTTTGTATTGAATTTTAATTTAAAACATAAATCACAGCATAGAAAACAATGGCAAAATGCACTAACATAAAATATTACTATAACAGGCACCAACAAAAATAAATCTGGACTACAAATAGCAATTCATTGTTCAATCAATAACTCTTTACACACCTCTTAAATTCTGAAGTCAGTCTTTAAGTAGAGACCCTCCACAGAGGTCAAGGATGGTCTTAGATATAGAGAAATATTTTGATTTGTCAGTGATTCCAGAAGTATAAATACAGGGCTGTCACAAACAACTCCAAATAGGGAATTCAGCAGAAATGTATTTACTCAAAATATGGAATTAATTGCCAAAAGGATACTTGAGGCAAGAAAAGTACTGATGCATTTAAGGGGAAGCTATAAAAACACAGTAGGGACAGAGGAGAGAAAGATATGCTGATAAGATTAGACAAAAAAGGTGTATTCTAGTACAGAAAGTCAGTGAACAATAGAACTAGTGCTAATTTTTATACATATACTGATTTACAGAACCACACAATACATTTATCCTCTAACCCAACCTGAGTTTTAAACTGTATCTATATGATTTCAACTGTAGTCCCACTGAATTACGACCATCTACATATAAATAAACTCAATTAATATATGATTAACAAAGTGGAGAGAGAGGATTACATAAATTATAGACACTGGCTGAATCCTATAGGGTCAAATAGCTTATTTATCTGTTGTGACTTTGATTTGTTGAGGGAAGGAACTCCCTTGTGCTCATAGCTTGAACAAAAAAGGATTGTTTCAAAATCTGGTTGCATAATACTCTTAATTTTGGTGCTGCAGATTTTGTTTCAGTTCCAAAACAATCCCCATGCCACACACGTCGATTTAGATGCCATCTATCATGGGTTGTTAGTACAGGCACAAGGAGCATGTGCCAGTATTTTTAAAGCTGACCTTGAAGGAGACAGAGATATGTAGAGTTAACATTTTAAATCAGTGACATTACAGCAATTCATTCTGACGAAAGGTCAGGCTTTAGTTCTTGCACTGGGAGATGCCAATCAATGGGAGCCAATCATCACTTTCATGCAGAATGCCCAATGTAATTTGATTGCACTCAAGCACTTAACCAGCCAAGTGGACAGAGCCATGGTGAGACCACACCTGAAGTATTGTGTGCAGTTTTGGTCTCTATCGGAGGAAGGAGATTCTGGTAATGGGGGGGAAATAGTAAAAAGATTTTCAGAACCGATTCCTGGGAAGGCAGGACTAATACCTGAAGAGACACTGGTTTGGTCAGGACTATAGTCACTGGAATTTTGATGAATGAAGGGTAATCTCAGAAACTTATCAAATTCCAAGGCAGGGTAGACTCAGAAAGGATGTTACTGATGATGAGGGAGTCCAGAACCAAGGACTTCAGTCTAAGGATATGGGGAAGACCATTTAGGACTGAAATGAGGAGAAATTTCTTCACACAGAGTGGTGAGTCTGTTGAATTGGCTCCCACAGAAAACAGTTGAAACCACAATATTGAATGTTTTCAGGAAGGAGTAAGGTATAGTATGTAGGAAAGGATGGCATGGTGGCACAGTGGTTAGCACTGCTGCCTCACAGCGCCAGAGACCTGGGTTCAATTCCCGACTCAGGCGACTGACTGTGTGGAGTTTGCACATTCTATGCGTGGGTTTCCTCCGGGTGCTCCGGTTTCCTCCCACAGTCCAAAGATGTGCAGGTAAGGTGAATTGCCCATGCTAAATTGCCCGTAGTGTTAGTTAAAGGGGTAACTGTAGTTGCGCTTTGGTGGGTCGGTGTGGACTTGTTGGGCCGAAGGGCCTGTTTCCACACTAAGTAATCTAATCTAATATCCCTGAATGTGATTTAACAGGTTAATGCACAAGTTGATATAAGAGATAAGATTTATAATCTAGCAAGCAACAATTTGATTTCAGATCGTCAACATGGTTTCATCAAGGGCAGATTGTGTCTCATAAACCTCTGAGTTTTTTTGAGAAGGTAACCAAGTATGTAGATGAGTGTAGGGCAGTTGATGTGGTATACATTGACTTCAGTAAAGCCTTTGATAAGGTTCCACATGGTAGGCTATTGGAGAAAATGCAGAGGCATGGAATTGATGGTGATTTAGCAGTTTGGATTAGAAACTGGCTTTCTGAAAGAAGGCAGCAAGTGGTGATTGATGTAAAATATTCAGCCTGGAGTCTGGTTACCAGTGGTGTGGCACAAGGATCTGTTTTGGGACTACTGCTGTTTGTCATTTTTATAAAATTACTTAGGTGGATGGATTAGTAAATTTGCAGATGACACTAATGTCGGTGGAGTAGTGGACAGTTTGGAAGAATGTCACAAGTTGCAGGGGGACTTGAATAAACTGCAGAATTGGGCTGAGAGGTGGCAAATGGAGTTCAATGCAGCTAAATGTGAGGTGATGTACTTTGGGAAGAATAACAGGAAGGCAGAGCACTGGGTCAATGGAAAGATTGTTGGTAGTGTGGATGTGCAGAGGGATCTTGGAGTCCATGTACATGGATCCCTGCAAGTTGCCACCCAGATAGATAGTGCTGTTAAGAAGGCATACGGTATGTTAGGTTTCATTGGTAGAGGGATGGAGTCCTGGAGCTGCAATATCATGCTGCAAAAATACAAAACGCTAGTGCGGCCACACTTGGTATATTGTGTACAGTTCTGGTCACCATATTTTGGGAAGGATGTGGAAGCATTGGAAAAGGTGCAGAGGAGATTTACCAGGATGTTGCCTAGTCTGGAGGGAAGGTCTTATGAGGAAAGGCTGCGGGATTTGAGGCTGTTTTCATTAGAGAAGAAGGTTGAGAGGTGACTTGAGACATACAAGATGATCAGAGTTTTAGATAGGGTAGACAGTTTAAGTCTTTTTCCTAGGATGATGACATCAGTTGTACGAGGGGGCATAACTACAAATTGAGGGGTGATAGATTTAAGACAGCTGTCAGAGGCAGGTTCTTTACGCAGAGTGGTAAGGGCATGGAATGCCCTACCTGCCAATGTAGTTAACTCAGCCACATTAGGGAGATTTAAACAATCCTTGCATAAGCACATGGATGATGGGTTAGCGTAGGGGGATGAGCTGAAAATAATTCACAGGTCGGTGTAACATCAAGGACCGAAAGGCCTGTTCTGCGCTGTATTGTTCCATTTTCTATGTTCTAAAGGGATCAAAGGTATGGGAGTAAATGTAAACAGGGTGGATGATCAGCCATGATCATATTTAATGGTGAAACAGGTTCAAAGGGCTAAATGACCTGCTCCTCTTTTCTATGTTCTGTCTCAGGGTTCTCTTTTTCCCTCATCGACAGAGAATCCCTCTCCTCTAGGCAGAAGTGGATACTGCAGATGCTGGAGATTAGAGTCAAGATTAGAGGAACAGAAAAAAAAAAACGACGTTTCGAGCAAAAGCCCTTCATCAGGAATCCTCAGATGCTGCCTGACCAGCTGCGCTTTTCCAGCACCACTCTAATCTTGAATCCATCTCCACTGTCCACCTCCTGCAGCAAGGCTACATATTCTGTGTTGGAATTCCTTGCAGCATAATCTTTGTTCTAAGCAGAACGTTGTTCAACATTCTTCCTCATTCTCTTACTCAGCACTTTCTTACCCCCATTTTGGCTTAATTGTACCTCGCCCTTAAGAAAACAGTACATTTAGCTTTGGGTTGGACACAGCTCCTATACATGGAACGGTTAATAGATGCTGAAATATTTAATATTGCTTACATGACATTTGGTGGATTGTGAGAAAGGGAGTTTATTTCAAATTTTTGACCATACCTGGAGTGGTTTCTTTGAAAGAGGTCATTTGAAGTTTACTGTAGATATTGAAAACATTTTTAACAAGAAAATATATGACTCATGGTAAATGCATGGTTTGCTGTAAAGCCTCCTGGGGCCTTTTTGAATGGCTAGTTTGGTTGAGGTCCTTGTTTTGTTTGGTTTTATTTGGAGGAAAGCCTGCTAAGAACAAGCTGAGCTGGAGCAAAGCTTACTGAGAACACAATGCCCAGTTGATCTCTCAAATTTCTGAAAATGAAATCTTCTTATTGAGTTCAGAGTGAAATCTACTTATTTGCTTGAAAAAAATAATGGAAAAAAATTCTTAATCTTGCACTTCTTAAGCAAGTTGCAGTGCAAGACTTCAGAGTGCACCATGTGTGATTAGTGACTTGACCGTATGTGCCCGAACATCAGAGCACCAGACCATAGAACATCTGATATTTTTGACTTTTCAGGATAACTGATTGGCCAAAGTGAGTTTCTTTCAGAAAGCTAATCACTGTGGAGAAATCTACTTTTTTCTCTTTTGTTGAAGATAAAATGAGTGTGTGTATTAGTATGCATGTATTTATCTCCTGGGGATGTTCATGGGAGTATGCATTGCACTAACTTCTATACATACACATGTATAAAAGACGTATAAAATGTTGACTACATATGTTAATCAACTATTGCATTGTTATTGAATAAGTTTTGGTTTGGTAATAAACCCACAATGGTGGGTGTCAAGAAGCTTTATTGATAGATCTTGTCGAAAGCCTGATATAGATAAGGTATTTAACTGGTCATCTTGATAACTGGCAAAATTGATTACAAAATAATCTTGCACCATGTCAATTTTCAGGGGCCAACCAATTTTATTCCTAATAGATAAGTTTATAAGACAATAAGAAATAGGTGCAGGATTGGGTTATTCAGCCCCTCAAGCCTGCAACATCATTCAAAAGGATTATGGCTGATCTGATAGTCCTCACATCCACTTTCCTGTCTTCTTGATGCCCCTGCTGATCAAGAATCTCTCTCTCTCAGCCTTAAATAAACACATGGACTCAGCCCTCAGAGCTTTCTGTGGTAAGGTGTTCCAACGACTTACAACCTTCTGAGAAAAGAAATTGCTCTTTGTCTTAATCTTAAATTGGCATCCCTTTAGGTTGAGACAATGCCCTCTAATCCTAGACTCTCATGATGAGAAACATCATCAGTATTTATCCTGCCAAGCCCCTTAAGAATCCCGAATGTTTCAATGAGATGATCTCTCATCTGTCTAAACTCCAGTGAGTAGAGTCTCAAGCTGTTTAGCTTTAAAGATAATCTATACCAGGGATCATCCTGGTCAACTTTCTCTGAATTGCCTCCAATGAATTAAATTAAGATCCAGAGTAACCAAGAAAGATAACCTCCCATTCTTCTTCAGAATAGTCACATGGGATCATTTTCCAGTAACCTCAGAGGGAAGAAGGGGCCTCATCAGAAAGACAGTACCTATAATAATGTAGCACTCCCCCCAGTACTGTGCTGGAGTGTTGGATTTGTGCACAAATCATGAACTGTGTCTTGAATCTGAAACTCTGTGGCTGCTGGAAAAGTGTTATCAAATCAGTAGATTGATAGCAAGGTGGTTTAGTACAAGTCACGCAGGTTACTTCAAGGGACAGGAGACAGCATCTCTGCTCAACTGATTTCCTATAGATACAGACATGACATTTTTCACTGACTAATATTAACTTGCCAATTCCCTCATGCTTTGTTTTGTAGTTCTGGAGCAGCAAAATCCATGGGAAGTGCAAAGTAATAGTGAATTTAATCAAATGGAAATGACAATTCTGGGGAGCTTGAAAAGGCAAGATTGCTGCAGGGGATTCAAACATTTCTGGCAAGTGGAAGGAAATGAGATTTCTTTTAGGAGATTTAGAACAGAGGAGTTAAAAACTGCACAGGTACAAGCTGGCTTTCATAAACCCAATAAGGTTATCCAGGATGGCTGTTAACACATTTTATAGCAGGCCACAATGAAAGTCTTATACAGGCAAAGCCAAGGCAAATAAGGGCAAGGTCAGCAACTTTCTGGTGTTAATACTAAACTGACACTGTAGGTCAGCCCCCTGATATAGAAACCACCCAATCTCCATACAGTATTAAGAACAGCAGTCCATCCACAATGCCAGTTGAATCATTTTACACCATGTAGCGAGCAATAGATAAAATCAGAATGGCTTTCACTTGGTACTACTTTTCACAACTTCAGGCTATCAAAAGCAATTTAAAAAGGTAAATATAGTGCTTTTGGAGTGTAGTCACTGATGTAATGTAGGAAACATGGCAATCAACTTCTGTACAACAAACTCCCACAAACGGTAAATCAAATGTGACCAGATATTCCACAAGTGTGCAGATTAGATTAATTGGCCATGCTAAATTGCCCATAGTGTGCAGGGAAGTATAGATCAGGTGCATTAGTCAGGGGTAAATGGAAAGTAATAGGGTAGCAGAATGGGTCAGGCTGGGTTACTGAGGGGTTGGTGTGGACTGGTTAGGCCAAACGGTCTGTTTCCATGCTGTAGTGATTCTATGATCAATCGGTTTTTTATTTTAGTGATGTTGGTTGGAACACAAATGTTGGAAAGGAACACCTCTCCAGTTCTTCACAATAAGACCACCT
Organism: Chiloscyllium plagiosum; assembly: GCF_004010195.1. Lineage (NCBI taxonomy): Eukaryota > Metazoa > Chordata > Chondrichthyes > Orectolobiformes > Hemiscylliidae > Chiloscyllium > Chiloscyllium plagiosum. The sequence goes on from NC_057718.1 coordinate 81,814,265, forward strand.
GTTCAAACTCATCAGCTCATTGCTGCATGTCATCATCAGACAGTTGAAATGGGGGTGACACAGCTAGGTTTGGTGATTTGTGTGGCCTCAGGTGAATGGGCAGGCCAATCCTGGAGGCACAGGCCTTGAAGCAGAGAGGACAAGAGATGCCCGAGGGTGGGAGATTCGCACACCAGTGTTCTGGTCTCTCCTTACTTCTCCACAGCAGACGTAAAGTGATTAGTTTCCCCCAAATCTTGCAGCTTGTTGGATGATGTGCCACCCCATGGCATAGCTTGGGGCAAGCTTCTCTCATGTACTGATGTCAATTTGCCCTGTTTTCATGCAGGCCTTCAATGTGTCCTTAAAACACTTGCTCTTTCTGCCTTGAGTTTGGGTGACATGCTTAAGTTACAATAAAATATTCTACTGATTTTATTAGGCATATGGGTGGTGTGTTCATATTCAGCAAAACTGAAGGCACCTGATCATGGTTTCAATCCTGGCGAATTTGGCATGGATGAGGCTGCACCTCTTTCTTCACAATGACCTAGAGCATCTTCAGGAGACCGCATGGATGTCCTCCACAATTGGGAAATGCCTTTGGAAGATTACCGGAGCCTCCAACTCAAACTGCCAAACCTTCCAAGGGAAATCTATGAGGAAGATGTACTAATGCAGCAATGGTATTGTACTGCAAAGTTGGGTAGAGTAATGGTAGGTTGGAAGACAGGAAGTTTGAATTTGGTGTTTGTAAAGTTGTGAAATTATAAAATGGAGAAAGCATTGTGTGGTCCCTTTAAAAGAAAGTGTTGTTTTTCCTGTGCTGAGAGATTTAAAATGAATGTTTGTGAGCAGCAGCTGGAGAGTCTTTTTTACAAATTCATTCATGGCATGAGGACATTTCTGGCTAGGCCCAGCATTTATTGCCCATCATTAATTGCCCAGAGGGCATTTAAGAGTCAACAACATTGCTGTGGGTCTGGAGTCACATGTAGGCCAGACCAGGTAAGGAGGGCAGCTTCCTTCCCTAAAGAAGCTGAGTGAACCAGATGGGTTTTCCCAACAATTACCAATGGATTCATGGTCATCGTTAAACTCTTAATTTGTTTTATTGAATTCAAATTCCACCATCTACCGTGACAGGATTTAAACCCAAATCCCCAGAACATGATCTAGGTCTCTGGATTAACAGTCCAGTGATAATACCACTAGGCCATCACCTCCTTCAAAAAGGTGAACAGGGAACACCCGAACGGAAACATTTCTATTGAAAGGCTGTACAGGTAGCAGGCCCAAGCAGTAGATTTTACCAAGACAAAAAGCTTTTGAATTTAGCCAATCGATTTGAATCAGGTACTGAGATACCAAAACCTTACTAAATTTAAATCTGATGGTTTTGACAACAAAGAATCATTCCTAATTAAGAAATATTGATATGTCATCAAGGCTATAAAAGCAGGCAGCAGTTGGACAAAGACCCCAGAGCTAACTGCCATTCAGAGCAAATGGCCCTCAGCTCTCGAGAGGGAATCATTGGCTCTCACAGCCTCATTGCCTTAGAGAAAGCACCATCTAAATAACTGTACCAACGACAACTAGTGAATACTCCTGACAGAATAATTGACGGAGAAGGCACAGAACTTGGTTATAATTTTGAGAGGCTAAGTTCTATTTTTCTGCAGTAGGATTGGGACCTGTATTTATTGGAACAGCATACCATTAGAATCTGGTTTCATTCAGGAATAGTCAGTAGTTAAAAGGAATTTATTCTGTTTGTCAATTAGTTGATTTGTTCAGAGTTAAAGCTAGATAAGTAAATTGTGATTTGTTGATTTTAAAGTGTCAGAGATTTTTATTTAACTGCTAGAAGTTTCTGAAAATCAGGTCACAACACTTTTCACACTTAGATTATAGGACAAGGTGCTTCTGTTTGGTCTTAGTTCTCAGAGTGGGGGATCAACCTCAGCTTTATAACAGTAGTTTCATCTCTTTTTCCAAGATTTTGGCCTTGAGTTTGTTGGAAGAGTTGGGAAATCCTATTTCCAACACAAACTGGACAATAAAACACATGCTTTTGGAGGAGGTCTTAAATCAGAACCTCCAGGCCTTCCCACCTGAAGCAGTCTAATCCAGACCCAGGAATTGACTCAGCCAACAGTGGAATGTCAATACTGAAACCATGCCCCTACTATTCTACGTTGCAGCCATACTCCAATACTTTAAATGGCCTGAGGGCTCTTGTAGCACCATGGTCATGTCCTTACCTCTGGGCCAGAAGACTCACCTGCTCCAGAGGTGAGACATCATCTTTGAACAGGTTGACTAAAACAAATACTTCAATGATCCACTCTATAAATTGTAGGATTGAGTTTAAAAAAAAATGATTAAAGATGCTGAATCTGCTTGATGGCTGCTGAGAGAAGGGAACTATGTGCAGTGAGTGGTGCCCAGTCTCTGGGGTGTACTGGTTACTTTGCTCATCTTTCACTGGATAGCTTCCTGGTTCAAAACTAGACATTTGTTCAAATCTCCAGTTCAGCGTCCCTATATTAAGACCAGATGTGTCAGGTAAGTGGCAGAGGGAGTAAAGTGTCAGATGGGGTGAGGAAATATAGTTGGATGGAAGGGTTGAAGTCGAGGGTGATTCCTCTCAAGGTTGATCAGTGATTCGCAAGCATTGCTGTGGATTTTACTGGTGAGCCTATTACAAGAGGGAATCAGTCTGTGATCTGAGGAGCAGCCTGAGGCCTGTGACAGCGCTTCTGGGAAAAGCAGACTTTTAGCATTTAAGGGGAAGGAGATAGAGTTGTACTAGAGAAGGCAGCAATGAGAATCTGCCAAAGGTGAACAGCAAGTTGGGCCATGACAATGAAAGTGCAGGACTAGGCAGGATGCAAAGTCATCCCACAAACTTTTATTCAAATACATTTTATTCATAAGAAATCACCTTGTACCAAATTGCATTCAAGTCTGAAAAAAACATTTGGCCACTTTCATTTTGAAATTACTGCATAGAGACCAGTATTCCATCGCCAAATCATGCACAGTACGACCAGCCAGCTGAGTCAGTCCCCTGAACCAGGGAGATTAATCTCTTGGTTATAATATTTTAGTAAACAAATTACAAAACAGTTTACGTTTACAGCTATATACAACAGCAATTTTACAAGAGAGAGGAGCAGCAAAGCTAGGCCCCAAACCCTACCATTCAACCAGTTTACAGGGAATGAGGACAAACCTCAAATCCCCATTCCACATATAAAAGACATCAAACATTTGTACGTGAAAAGCTAATCCAGTTACATAAACACAGTGCATACAATACAGACCCAGCAAGCCCCCATCCCTCCCACCTTCCGGCCACTCTAAGGCAGCCCACCCCTACATACCTTCCAGCTCTGTCCACCTCATGCCCCTTCTAGTTCTCAGTCCACCCTGACACACCTATCGACCACCTCTAGGACATCCCATCTCGATTACCCCTTCTCAGGACAACAGCGCTCAGAACAGCCTACCCACCATCTGGCTCTCAGGGCAACTGGCATCAGGGGGTGGCCTACCCACCCTCTGGCTTTCAGGACAGCTTACCAACCTTCACGTTCACAGGATGGCCTACCCACCCTCCAGCTCTCTGGGTGACAGTTTTCAGGACGACCCATGAGCCTCCCAGCTCACAGTAAGGCCTGTTAGACCCAGGGACTCAAGACAGTGCAGGTGATAGACCCAACAAACACCACAATACAGTTAATTACCAAAAAAACAGTCCAGATATAGAGTCTTCAAAATGTAGAGTCCATTCTCAGGAATGGAGTCCACTCCAGTTTGAGGTGCATTATCCAAAATGGAATCCACAAACTGCAGAGTCCACTCCTGAAGGCAGCAAATGCACAGCACCAGGTGTTCAGTCTCCATGGAGTCCTGGCCCAGCCTTGGAAAACTAGGCCTACTCACAGGAACAGTACATTGTACAGGTGCAGTTAACTCATAGGAGTTTGGTCCACTCCTGAAGGAAAGGTCTTCTCCCAAACTCCAGGATACAGCAAGTACTCACCTCCCAGCACACATACAGGTGTTCAATCTTCAGAGGCCCAGTCCCAGGGCTAGGCCTCCCCACTGGAACAGCTCCTCTGGTAAAATGCCTGTCTTCCACAAAGGCTCAGTCCAAACACCAAAAACAGCGAGGATACATACAAAAAACAAAGGAAACTAGAGTCCAAGGGCTAAGCCCTACCACAAAATTAACATTGTCCTTTTCTCAGAGTAAAAAGAGTAACACACAGGCCGTAACCAGCCAGTGAAACAACAATCCCCTGATGAAAACTGAGTTACACCTGAAACACATTATGTGCATCAGGAGTTTAACAATCAGTCCTCACTAAAAGGAATGCCAGTTAACAAACTGGCTAAATAATACAGCCAATTCAGGAATCAGGTTTTTCCCCCCCTCCAAAAAAAAAGGAAGCAGACACTAACAGTAACACCAGAGGTGGGTAGGGGCGGGCTGCCTTAGAGTGGTTGGAAGGTGGGAGGGATGGGGGCTTGCTGGGTCTGTATTGTCTGCACTTTGTATGTAACAGTATTGTCTAATGTACAAATGTCATTGTCACTGTCTTGCCATAAGTGGAACTGGGATTTGAGGTTTGTCCTCATCTCCCTGTAAAACGGTTGGGGTTTGGGGCCTAGCTTTGTTGCTCCTCTCCCTTGTAACATTGCTGTCTCTTATGTACAGCTGTAAATGTTTTTTGTAAACTGTTTGTTTGTAATGTGTTTAATAAAATATAAATATAAACAGGGAAAAAAAAACAGTAACACCAGCCAGCACAGAGTCAGTCCTCTGAACCAGGGAGTTTGTAATCTCTTGGTTCTATTGGTCAGACAGGGTTTTCCTGATTGGGATTGTTAACCTGGGCCGATCAACAACCTCATAGTTAATGAGGTTAACCTGCTTTCAATCACAACATCCCTCCCCATCCCCAAGTCCAGGGATGAAAGCATAGTCTTTCTCTCGTAGCTTTTAGCTGTGAGGTTATCACCCCAAGTCCAGTTCCGCTGATTCAGACTCTGACACAGACATCATGTACCAAACCATAGTCCGTCTCTTGCATCCATAGGACCTTGTGAGAATTTCATCCTCTTCTTCAGCCAGTAACGGTATCAAGGCTTTACTCAGGGCAATCACCCTTGCTCCCCACTGTAAAATGCTGTCCTCTACAGTGATCCAGTCTCACTGGGCCAGAAAGTTTTCAATCCTGATTGCGATGGCCCTTCTATACCCCCTATTACCACCAGCTGTTTCAGTTTCACTTGTGCAGGATCTTCTTGTGTTCACAGTTGGATATTGTCACCGGTGCCTGGACGTATGTCAAGGAAGTTCAAAACCAAAAGGAATGTTCCGGGGAGGCACCACTGGTGGAATATCTGCCAGTGGGAGGCTGCTCAAGGTATCTGCATTAGTCATTTTGGCTTCCTGGATAATGTTCTAATTTGTACTTGTATGCACTGAGACTAAGGGCCTACACTGAATTCTACCAGAAGCTGTGGGTGTCACCACCTTGTCTTTCTTCAGTAGGCCTAGCAGGCTTTGTGATCCGTAACTATCACAAACTCCCATCTATAAAGATACTAGTGGAACCTCTGCACATCAAAGATGACCTCCAAACCTTCCTTCTCTATCTGGGTATATTTGCTTTCGGCATCAGCCAATGTCTGGGAAGCAGACGCTATCGGGTGTAGCTCTCCATTGGGCCACCGGTGAGCCAACACCACCCTGATACCATACGGGGAGGCATCGCATGTCAGCACTACCTCTCGCTTCTGATGGTAGTGATCAACACCTTAGATGGCAATAGCTGCATTTTCACTTTCCTAAATGCTACTTCTTGGCTGTGTGGCCACTTCCCTGTTTCAGGTGTAAGGGTGCCAAGATGGAGGCCAGGTTATGTATGAGTTTTCCATAATAATTCACAAACCCCAGGAAAGACCAAAGCTCCGATACAGACCTGGGAGCTGGGGCTCCTTTGATTGCTCTCAATTTCTCTTCCAAATGGTGTAACTCAGTTTTGTCGACTCTGTAACCCAAGTAGGTCACTTGGGGGCACCCAAAACATACCATTTCACCTTCTAAGGTGTACGCCTGCCTGGGAGCACTTAAGCACTATGTCCTAGTCCTTCAAGTGCTCTTTATTGGCCTTCCCAGTTATTAGTACATCATCCAGATAAATGGCAACCTGAGGTACCCCTTGTAAAATGTTCTCCATGGTCGCTGGAAAAGGGCACAGGCTGGTGATACCCCAAATGGCAGTTGTGTATACTGATCTCAACACTGATGGGTATTAATCGTAGCATACTTCTGGAACTCCTCATCCAGTTACAATTGCAGGTAAGCGTGGCTTATGTCCGGTTTTCTAAAAGATAGCCAATCCCCACCAACTCTGCATACAAGTCCTCTTTGAGAGGGATCAGTTGTTTATCCAGCTGTGAGAAGCGGTTTACCATTTGCTTTAAAATCCCCACAAGGGCAAACTGAGCCCTCAGGCTTCAGTATTGGTATGACCAGTGCTGCCTGTTCTACAAACTACCCTGGTTGATGATTATTTCGTTCTTCAGCCTCCTGATTTCTGCCTCTACTTTTACCCACACGGGAAATGGCACCAGGTGGGCCTTGAAAAATCTTGGAATTTCTTCCTGGTCAACATGTACTGTGGCTTTGGGCCCTTTGATAGTTCCAAACCCTTCCTGAAAAATGCCTGGGTATTTCACTAGGACTTCACTGAGGCAGCCATTTTCCAATCGAAAACTTTTGAGCCAATCCAGGTGACTCTTTCTCAACCAATTCCACCCCAATAGGCCTGGGCCTGAACCTTTTACTACCATCACTGGTTACTGCACCAACTGCTTCTCATTGGAGACTGGAGCTGAAGTCATACCCTTAACCTGCACTGGTTCCCCAGTGTATGTCCTCAGTTCGGCTGAAGTCTTGTACCAGCTTAAGGGTTAGAGTCCTGAGCGAATTTTGTGAAAGACAGATTCGCAATCACAGGTACAGCTATGCCAGTATCGAACTCTGTGGGAACTGAGTGACCATTTAACCAAATGTTAATTTTGATCAGTTCTGGTTTGGATGTTGCTCAGCAATTTAATTGTTCTGACCCACGTGTAAGGGGACTTTCCAGGGTTTGCACTCTCCTGAGTACCAGCCTACGAGTTTTGTTACCCAAGTCAGGCCTTGCAGGGCTCTTTTGCTGTCTCTAGTGACAAGACCAGTTGCAGTGCCTGTTTGAAGTCCAGTTGGGCATCAGCTAGTAGGCATTTCTGAATGGTTATGTCATTAATCCCACATACCAAATGGTCACTCAGCATCTCACTCAGAATTATCCCAAAGTCACATGCCTCTGCCTGTCCTCTCAAACATGTCAAAAATCTTGGTATGGATTTCTCCTGGTTCTCTAACAGCCAAATAAAACCGACAACGTCTCAGAATTAGAGGACATTTGGGATCATCATACGCCTTAACCAACACCATCAGCTTTTGGAGGGTTTTAGTGTCTGGCGCCTCTGGGAATGTTAAGCCCCTTATAATTGAAAATGCTGCGAGTCTTCAAGCAGTCAGAAGGATTACTTGTTGCTTTTCATCTGTCTCAGTGTCACTTGCCCGAAATAAAAATCACATTCTTTCCACATACTGGGCCCAGTCTTTGACAGCAGGATGAACTGAGTCAAGCTTGTCAATTAGAGGCATAAAGCTAGAAATACTAACCCCAACAACTGCTGTTGTTCAGGCGCTTTCTGTTTTCTCCCGTCACCACTAAAATAACTGCACTGAGGTTGGTACCCCGTCACCAAGTCACCCTTTGTTTACTTGTACACAGTACACTGGCTGTGACCAGCCAGCTAGGAGTCAGTCTCCTGAACAGAGAAGATTCTAATCTTCTGGTTATTTTGGTCAGAGAGTGCTTTCCTGATCGGCCCAGGTTAACAACCGCAAACAATGACCCCATAGTCAATGAGGTCTATCTGCTTCCAATCACGACACATTTCAATGTGAAATCTTTGCTGGTGGAGCACCAGTGCTGGTGGAAACTTGAGTAGCTCAAAGCCTCATGCATTATTTTCTCGAAGTTAAAGAAGGCAGTGTTAGACTATCAGAGTGAGAGGGATAATAGAGACTTGGGTGGGTGTGGAAGAGAGGGAGAGAGAGGGGTGACAGAGGAAGAGAGTAAGTGATAAGAGTGCGGGAAAGGGAAAAGGGAAACAGGCTGAGAGGAAGAAACCCCAACCTGTAAGTCAGCTCACTTCCAAGGCAAAAATCAGCTTGGTTAGAGACAAAAAAAACTGCAGATGCTGGAATCCAAAGTAGACAAGTTAGAGGTTGGAGGAAGACAGCAAGCCAGACAGCATCAGGAGTTGAAGAAGTAGACATTTCAGGTGTAACCCTTCTTCAGGCCCTGAAGAAGGGTTATACCTGAAACTTTGGCTTGTCCACCTCCTGATGCTGCCTGGCTTGCTGTGTTCTTCCAGCCTCCTGCCTGTCTAGTTATTATTGATCTTTGCTGCTTGAACATTTTAATTATCAGTTCTATTAATTATTCATTTAAGTTATCAATTTATTGCTGTTGATTTTTTATTTTGATGAATCTCCTGTTTACAGCAGTGGCAACCGTTATCTTTCTGAAATCTGCTAGAAAAGCTAGATCCTGCTCTAGCTATTCTTGGCTTTGAAGGAAAGAAAGTTGGAACCCTGCGAAGTCTCCAACTCTAACTTGAGTGCTAAGAAATCTTTCGGAAGATTCCAGATAACTGCCCATCAGAAAATTCAACTCTCCTGCCAACTTCCACTAGGTAGGTGCATCAGGATCTCTTGGCATTCATTTTCCAGGATACATCCTGTCTCTGACTACCTGAAGATAGCAGGATGCAGGCCTGTTTGTGGTGCTGAGGTTTAATCTAGGGGGAGAGAACTGTTTAGTGGCATTATCGCTCGACTGTTAATCCAGAGACCTAGGGATATTCCAGGGACCCAGATGTGAATTACACCATGGTAGGGTGGTGGAATTTGAATTCAATAAAAACAAAATCTGTAATTAAGAAATGCGTGATGACCGTGAATCCATTGTTGATTGCTGGAAAAGACCCTTTTGGTCACCAATGCAATTTAGGGAAGGAAACTGCTGCCCATGTCTGATCCAGCCTACCTGTGACTCCAGACCCACAACAATGTGGTGAACGTTAGCTGCCTTCTGGGCAATTAGGGATGGGCGACAAATACTGGCCGAGCCAGCAAAACCCTCGTCCTGTAAATGAATTCATTATTTTAATATAGGCATCATTTTAACAGGTTGATATCTTCACAAAAATAGCAAACCATGGAATGTCATCCAAAATTGCTAAATATTCATATTGTCGATGCTAATTTTCAACCCCTGAAAGGTCAATGAGATAACAACTCAGTTTACAACCTGTATTTTTTCTACCATTTCTGAGACATTGGAGCAGTAACACCCAATACAGACATACACACTTCCACATGGAGGGAGCCTTAAGGAGAAATTGTGGATGCGTTGGTGATTATTTTCCAGAGTTCGATAGATTCGGGATCAGTTCCTGCGGATTGGAGGGTGGCTAATGTTGTACCACTTTTTAAGAAAGGAGCGAGAGAGAAAATAGGAAATTATAGACCAGTTAGTCTGACCTCAGTGGTGGGAAAGATGCTGGAGTCTATTATAAAGGATGAAATTACGACACATCTGGATAGTAGTAACAGGATAGGTCAGAGTCAGCATGGATTTATGAAGGGGAAATCATGCTTGACTAATCTTCTGGAATTTTTTGAGGATGTAACTCTGAAGATGGATGAGGGAGAACCAATAGATGTAGTATACCTGGACTTTCAGAAAGGTTTTGATAAAGTCCCACATAGGAGGTTAGTGAGCAAAATTAGGGCGCATGGTATTGGGGGCAAAGTACTAACTTGGATTGACCAGTGGGGTACCGCAGGGATCAGTACTGGGACCGCAGCTTTTTACAATATATGTTAATGATATAGAAGATGGTATTAGCAATAACATTAGCAAATTTGCTGATGATACTAAGCTGGGTGACAGGGTGAAATGTGATGAGGATGTTAGGAGATTACAGGGTGACCTGGACAAGTTAGGTGAGTGGTCAGATGCATGGCAGATGCAGCTTAATGTGGATAACTGTATGGTTATCCACTTTGGTGGCAAGAACAGGAAGGCAGATTACTACCTAAATGGAATCAATTTAGGTAAAGAGGCAGTACAGAGAGATCTGGGTGTTCTTGTACACCAGTCAATGAAAGTAAGCATGCAGGTACAGCAGGTAGTGAAGAAGGCTAATAGCATGCTGGCCTTCATGACAAGAGGGATTGAGTATAGAAGCAAAGAGGTTCTTCTGCAGCTGTATAGGGCCCTGGTGAGACCACACCTGGAGTACTGTGTGCAGTTCTGGTCTCCAAATTTGAGGAAAGACATTCTGGCTATTGAGGGAGTGCAGCGTAGGTTCATGAGGTCAATTCCTGGAATGGCGGGATTACCTTACACTGAAAGACTGGATGAATGGACTTGTATACCCTTGAGTTTAGAAGACTGAGAGGGGATCTGATTGAGACATAAGATTACGAAAGGATAGGACAATCTGGAGGCAGGAAACATGTTTCCGCTGATGGGTGAGTGCCGAACCAGAGGACACAGCTTAAAAATACGGGGTAGACCATTTAGGACAGAGATGAGGAGAAACTTCTTCACCCAGAGAGTGGTGGCTGTGTGGAATGCTCTGCCCCAGAGGGCAGTGGAGGCCCAGTCTCTGAATTCATTTAAGAAAGAGTTGGATAGAGCTCTCAAGGATAGTGGAATCAAGGGTGATGGAGATAAGGCAGGAACAGGATACTGATTAAGGATGATCAACCATGATCATATTGAATAGTGGTGCAGGCTCGAATGGCAGAATGGCCTACTCCTGCACCTATTGTCTATTGATATTCCTAATTTCATTCTCTCACTTAAATGGAAGAAATCCTTTGAGCTCGGACCAGTTTGAACATTGATCCATTTCACTGATCAGCCTGGGGAGTGGAAGTGAGTCAGGCAAACAGGAGAGTAGGAATGAGGTTTTTGGACCTGGAAAGGGTTGGTTCCAGCATTCTCTTTAAGAAGCAGACAGTGGCAGCTCATTAACAAATTATGCAAATAAAGTCCAAGTTTCAAGGGGTGTTCATCTTCCCAGCGACTAATTTCTACCCCCACGTGTTTGTTCCTGGATGGAAAATATATTACTGGTTAAAAAGAAAATCCTTTTTGTGCTGTTTGTAATCCATTGATTGACATGTTTGATTGAAACTTCCCTGCTGCAATAATTGTCAAAAGTTACTGTAGGAATCTCACCTCCTACGAGTTAACTGATGCATTAATAATAGCAGACACAGGGTGTCTTAGCTGAGCTGGAGAAGTCAAGCTCCATCAGAAAATGATGGTGACACTTAGTGAGATTTCTCCTTGACAATTAGGACAGGATATTGACAGAATGCTTCTACCTTGCACAGCTTCAGGTTGACATAGGCAATTAAGAGGAACGAAGCCAAGTCAATTCCCTGATGAATGAATGTCTGTTGTCTTTGGAGAGCTGACTGCTCCAGACAGCCAATGTAATTATATTCTCCTGTACCTTCTAATGACCATTTCTGTCATTTAGTTACACATGGCAGCTGGGAATCTGAGTTGCCTGTGACACTGAAATACCTTAGAGTATCAACAATTTACATTTATGTGGTGCCACCTCAGGTCCCACCTCTGGAAAGAACAGGTTAGAGGTGGGCTTAGGGCCACTCTAATTCAAGACTCTCTCATTTTGCTTCCAGTCCCACACCCAAACCGTTCTCTGCAGGATCAGGAAAATTCAGCCACCGAATTCAAATTTCATCATGACAAAAAGCTGAACAACTGGAAACAGGGTCAGGAGAATTGGCCTGATTTTAACCCTGTGCCAGAGTTTGAATTTTGAATGAATTAAAATCTCACCAATACATAGGCTAGTAATTTCATAGGCAGGATGACATCCTGAAACAATCTGTGTTGGGGCCCCAATTATTTGTAATATTCATTAATGCCTTATATGATGGAATAGAAACCCCCTCGTCCAAGGTCACAAAGATATGATGTGGAGGAGCTGGTGTTGGACTGGGATGGACAAAGTTAAAAATCACACAACACTACGTTACAGTGCATCAGGTTTGTTTGGAAGCTAGTACTTCCAAAAAAACCTGTTGGATTATAACCTGATGTTGTGTGGTTTTTAACTTTGTCACAAATTAGGCAACAATATATTAATATTGCTGGAAACTTAAGACATACAGGCAAAAGTGTGGCTCATGGGAGGCACGGTGGCTCAGTGTTAGTACCAGGGTCCCAGATTCGATTCTAGCCTTGGGTGACTGTGTGTGTGGAGTTTGCACATTCTCCCCTTGTCTGCGTGGGTTTCCCCTGGGTGCTCTGGTTTCCTCCACAGTCCAAAGATGTGCAGATCAGGTGAACTAACCATGCTAAATTGCCCATAGTGTTAGATGCATTAGTCGGAGGGAAATGGGACTGGGTGAGTTACTCTTCGGAGGGTTGGTGTGGACTTGTTGGGCTGAAGGGACTGTTTCCACACTGTAGGGAATCTAATCTAATCAAAAATGGATGTGGGCAAATGTGAGATCATGGAATCATACAGTACGGAAACAGACCCTTCAATCTAGCACTTCCATGCTGACCAGGTTTTCAAAATTAAATTTGTCCTGAAACTATAAAGAATACAACTAAATGGTGGAAAGTAAGAAATAGTGGAGGTTTTCCAGGGTTGGGGCACCTAGATCATTAAAATATCATGAATAGGTACAGATAATAACCACAAGCTTATGTAATATTGCTCTTTATATCGAGAAGGCTGGATTATTAGATTAGATTAGATTACTTACAGTGTGGAAACAGGCCCTTCGGCCCAACAAGTCCACACCGACCCGCCGAAGCGTAACCCACCCATACCCCTACATTTACCCCTTTACCTAACACTACGGGCAATTTAGCATGGCCAATTCACCTGACTTGCACATCTTTGGAGTGTGGGAGGAAACCGGAGCACCCGGAGGAAACCCACGCAGACACGGGGAGAATGTGCAAACTCCACACAGTCAGTTGCCTGAGGCGGGAATTGAACCCGGGTCTCTAGCGCTGCGAGGCAGCAGTGCTAATCACTGTGCCACCGTGCCACCCACGATTATAAAGTGTTTGAGATTATGCTAGAACCATACAAAGCCCCAGTGAGATGGCCTGTGTTATAAAAATCCTAATTCTCAAGTGATACGAATATATTATACACCTTTATCATAAAATGATGTGATTAGAGTTTGCAAACAGTACAACACAAATGGTAATCTCTACTCAAAATACTGCTGTCAGACCAAAAAGATGTGCTGTCTCCCACACAATTGACTTGTGTACTCTGTGACTTTTAGAGCCTATTTGAAACCATATTTCATAGAACCATACAATCATACAGTACAGAAGCAGTGTTCATCAATTGTGTCAGGGGATTCTGTAGTCAGAGATACAGACAAACGTTTCTGTGGCCAGCAGAGGAAAAGCAGAATGGTGCGTTGTTTCCATGGTGCCAGAATCAAGGATGTCTCAGAGAGGGTGCAGAATGTTCTCATGGGGGAGAGGGACCAGCAGGAACCAACATTGGAACCAATGACATTGGAAGGGAAAAGGTTGAGACTCTGAAGGGAGATTACAGAGAGTTAGGCAGAAATTTAAAAAGGAGATCCTCAAGGGTAGTAATATCTGGATTACTCCCAGCGCTACGGGGTAGTGAGGGCAGGAATAGGCGGATAGAGCAGATGACTGCATGGCTGAGGAGCTGGTGTCTGGGAGAAGGATTCACATTTTTGGATCATTGGAATCTCTTTTGGGGTAG
>NC_057718.1:81834109-81836292 GCF_004010195.1 Chiloscyllium plagiosum
TAACCTGCAATCTTCTTCCTGACCTCTCCACCCCCACCCCAGTCTGACCTATCACCCTCACCTTGACCTCTTTCCACCTATCACAATTCCAACGCCCCTCCCCCAGGTCCCTCCTCCCTTCCTTTTATCTTAGCCTGCTGGACAAACTTTCCTCATTCCTGAAGAAGGGCTTATGCCCGAAACATCGATTCTCCTGTTCCCTGGATGCTGCCTGACCTGCTGCGCTTTTCCAGCAACACATTTTCAGCCCTCAATCCCACCTAGTTTAGTAGCCTGTATCTCAGTATTCTCCTCAACAACATTGTCATTTTCCAGAGTGAATACTATCGAAAAATATTCATTTAGTGCTTCCCCTATCTCCCCTGACTCCACACACAACTTCCCACTACTATCCTTGATTGGCCCTAATCTTACTCTCGTCATTCTTTTACTCCTTAAATACGTATAGAAAGCCTTAGGTTTACCCTGATCCTATCCGCCAACAACTTCTCATGTCTCCTCCTGGCTCTTCTGAGCTCTCTCTTTAGTCTTTAGGTCTTTCCTGGCTACCTTGTAACCGTCAAGAGCCCTAACTGAGCCTTCACATCTCATCCTAACATAAGCCTTCTTCTTCCTCTTGACCAGAGATTCCACTTCCTTCATAAACCATGGCTCCCGCGCTCTACAGCTTCCTCCCTGCCTGGCCGGTACATACTTATCTAGGACACTCAGGAGCTTTTCCTTGAATAAGCTCCACATTTCTAATGTGCCCATCCCCTGCAGTTTCCTTCCCCATCCTATGCTTCCTAAATCTTGCCTAATCACATCGTAATTGCCTTTCCCCCAGCTGTAACTCTTGGCCAGTGGTATACATCTATCCCTTTCTATCACTAAAGTAAATATAACAGAATTGTGATCGCTATCACCAAAGTGCTCACCTACTTCCAAGTCTAAGACCTGGCCAGGGTTATTACCCAGAAACAAATCTAATGTGGCTTTGCCCCTTGTTGGCCTGTCTACATAGAGCATCTAATCAAACCTATCCCACTTCCCTATCCCTGTAACCCTGCATTTCCTATGGCTAATCCATCTAACATGCACACCTTTGGGAGGAAACCGGAGCACCCGGAGGAAACCCATGCTGACACAGGGAGAATGTGCAAATTCCATACAGACAGTCGCATGGGGCTGGAATCAAACCCATGCTGTGAGGCAGCAGTGCTAACCACTGACCATTGAGCCACTCATGCTGGTCCTACAGTGTGAGGACCAGAACTGCACACAGTACTCCAGCTGTGACCTAACCAGGGTTCTGTATCATTCCAACATAACCTCCTTGCTCTTATAATGTCAGCCTTGACTGATAAAGACAAGCATTCCACATGCCTTCTTAACTATTTTATCAACATGTCAAGTCACCTTCAGAGATATGTGGATGAGTATCCCAAGATCCTTTTGTTCCTATGAGCTTCCTAGCATTCTGCCATTCATTGAGTACTGCCTAGTCTTGCTACTACTTACAAAGTGCTTTCCTTCACTTTACTTCATCTGCCACTGATCTGACTTGACACTGACATTTTTTACAATCCCACCGACTCCCACAGCTACCTGGATTACACCTCTTCCCACCCTATCTCTTGCAAAAATGCCATCCCGTATTCCCAATTCCTCCGCCTCCGCCGTATCTGCTCCCAGGAGGACCAGATCCACAATAGAACACACCAGATGGCCTCCTTCTTTAGAGACCACAATTTCCCTTCCCACGTGGTTAAAGATGCCCTCCAACGCATCTCATCCACATCCCGCACCTCCGCCCTCAGACCCCACCCCTCCAACCGTAGGGCAGAACGCCCCTGGTGCTCACCTTCCACCCTACAAACCTCCGCATAAACCAAATCATCTGCCGACATTTCCGCCACCTCCAAAAGACCCCACCACCAGGGATATATTTCCCTCCCCACCCCTCTCCGCCTTCCGCAAAGACCGTTCCCTCCGTGACTACCTGGTCAGGTCCACGCCCCCCTACCACCCACCCTCCCATCCTGGCACTTTCCCCTGCCACCGCAGGAACTGTAAAACCTGCGCCCACACCTCCTCCCTCACCTCCATCCAAGGCCCTAAAGGAGCCTTCCACATCCATCAAACTTTTACCTGCACATCCACTAATATCATCTATTGTATCCGTTGCTCCCGATGCGGCCTCC
>NC_057718.1:81836389-81844051 GCF_004010195.1 Chiloscyllium plagiosum
GCAGATGCTGGAAACCAGATTCTGGATCAGTGGTGCTGGAAGAGCACAGCAATTCAGGCAGCATCCGACGAGCAGCAAAATCGATGTTTCGGGCAAAAGCCCTTCATCAGGAATAAAAGCTGATGAAGGGCTTTTGCCCGAAACATCGATTTTGCTGCTCGTCGGATGCTGCCTGAATTGCTGTGCTCTTCCAGCACCACTGATCCAGAATCTGGTTTCCAGCATCTGCAGTCATTGTTTTTGCCCACCTTACCAACCCATTTATATTTTCTGTAATAATATAAGACCTATCTCTGCACTTCGATCTCCGGCCAACCTTTGTGTCATCCACGAACTTACTTATCAGCTCCCCACAACATTCTCATCGATATCATTTATAAACATCACAAATGATAAGGGACACATCACTGATTGCTTGGCCAGTTATGCTTCAGTTATACAGGATACTGATGAGACCACATCCGGGGTACAGCACACAATCTTGATCTCTTTCTTTAAGAAAGAATGTATGAGTTGGAGGCAATACAAAACACATTTACTAGATGAATACCTGGAATAGGTGCGTTGTCTTATGAGAAAAGGGTAAACTGACTAGCGTACACCTGCTGGAGTTCAGAAGAGTAAAATACATGGAATCTTGAAGGGTCTTGGCACAATAGATGTGGAGAGAATATTGCCTCTTATGGGACAATCGTGTGTAAAGGTCACAGTTTAAAGGTCACAGATTGCCCTTTTGAAACAGATTATGCAAAATTAATTCCCTCAGTGCGCCATGTGTCTTTGAAACTCTCTTCCTGAAAAGGCAGTGAAAGCAAACAAATTTTAAGGCTAAGGCAGATAGGTTCCTGTTAAGCAAAGAGTTAAAACATTCCACCAGGGATAGGTGGAAATGTGGATTTGGGGTGACAATCAATTCAACCCTGATCATACTGAATGACAACATATTCAAGCAGCTGAATGGTCCAGTTCATCTCCTAATTCATATGTTCATATCACTGGGTCATGTGCTGGATAACCGCACACCGTCAGTATTGTCTTCAATTTACTTCAATAGGCCTATACCAATGAAAAGGCCTCCAGTCATAAAAACTGGAGTTGGTGAAGGGTTCAAGAAGATTGGATGGAGTGACAAAAGAATAGTAAATAAAAATGATGTGCTCCTAGATATCAGTTATATGTGTGCCTTTAAAATAGCTCATTAACTTTAATAACAATATGGAGAATAAGGCTATCACCTCATGCACACAGACTTGACCAAGAACGACCCATACCTTCACGTGAGCAACATGATTGCTTGCTGTTGGCAATGCAAGTTGCTGAAGTTAATAACTCCTTGTTCCCACAGCTCATTAATAGGCTGATATATTAAAGATAAAATTAAAGCGAGAATGGAAAGCTCTGTCTCTCACACAAAGAAGGAAAAGAAATCAATGGATTGAAAATTTGTGGTCAGCTGAATTGATTAACAGCCGAGAAAGTTGTCAATTGGCTACTTGCAAACGTCAACTCCTTGCAAAATGGAAATGTTGTTCCTGAATTAATTTACGTGGGGAAAGAAGCAATTTGGCCTGGCATCATTTATATTCTTGTGGCGAATACAATTTGAATTATATGCAGTCATATAATCAATTCACAGTGCCATTACCATGCACAAATAATTGCCAACATATAATATACGCTTTTTGAAATTATCATTAAAATTAAGTACTGATTAAATCATACAATTTCAGCTGCTGTTTCCAGCTCCCAGCCATTTCCTGGCAGCCTTATATTTCTTAGGCCACTGCCTGTGAAATTGATGGAACTTCATTACAAGGATCTTACATTCGGAAACTAGGAATATAAATGAAGTTTAAATGTTTGAACGTTGGGAAATTCTTTCTAAGTTGTTAGTTGTTATTCCTTTGAACAAGTGAAAAATATGAATTGCTGTCTGACCCAATAGTCGCCTTCTTCAAATAGAAGTTTAAAATTTAATCTTTAGCACGAATCCAGTTAATGTCTGACTGTTCACACTCTGGAGCCAATTGCTCCATCAAATGCACATGAGTCTGCATAGATTAAGGTCATAACACAATTGACATTATACTTGAGTACACAATGCAGCTAACACCCTGGTGATGCACTGAGGGAGTGGTGCACTGTCAGAGTGCAATCTTTCAGTTGAGACATTTCCTATAAACCATCTCAGGTGATATAACCGATCCTATAGCACTGCTTTGGGAAGCAGTAGAGTTCTGTCCAGAGTCTAGGACAATGTTTACTGCTTAACCAACACTTTAAAAAAAAAATCATCATGGCTGGCTAAGGGAACTTGTTATTTGTGATTTGGCAGACACGTTTTCTGCATCACTCAAAAGTACTCCATTGCCTCTGAAGCCTTTTGGGATGAGCTGAGGATGAAAAGGGTACTATAGAAATCTGAGTATTTCTTTTCATTGTGAAATGCCAAATCGTTACTTAGATTACTTACAGTGTGGAAACAGGCCCTTCAGCCCAACAAGTCCACACCGACCCACAACCCATTCCCCTACACCTAACACTACAGGCAATTTAGCATGGCCAATTCACCTAACCTGCACATTTTTGGACTGTGGGAGGAAACCGGAGCACTCGGAGGAAACCCACGCAGACACGGGGAGAATGTGCAAACTCCACACAGTCAGTCACCTGAGGCAGGAATTGAACCTGGGTCTCTGGCGCTGTGAGGCAGCAGTGCTAACCACTGTGCCACCGTGCCACCCGTGTTCTCCTACGAATTCACTGGAGAGGCTTTCTGGCTTAGTAACAATTGTAATAAATTGATTTGTTAGGTTTGGATTGATATAATTACTTACCAGGTTGTTCGGGAGAACATTCCACCTGACAATATTTATTATTTGTCTTCAGATGTAATGACAGGAGTTGTCACCATGATGCACCAGTTTTGTTCCTTCAATGAGAAATCAGTAAGCTTTTTATACTTCACCCAGTGCCCTCTAAACCAAACATGGATTCTATGCTAGGAATCTTCGAAAGGCTGTCTGAGGATGTTGTTAGTGCCAGTGATCTCACGACAAATTATTTCCAAATGAGCTCAGTTTTGCCATGCTCACATCACCCAGACCCATTACTGCCATTATTTTTGTCCATCTCTCTCAAAGTATGAATGCAACTGTTTGAGAAAGACAGCAGGTAACTCAGAACTGTCCTGTCTTCAACTTAGGTTCCAGAAAGATTACAGCCATGGTGTAATACCAGGCTACCAAAGACCAGAACATGTTTGCATGAAGTCACAAGTTGTCTCTCATCAGCAGCAGCGGTAGTCTTCACTTCCACCCCATTTATGGCTGGAAGGGATTGTAAATGGGGCTATTGAGGAATCAAAATAGGGAATGCCTAGCTATTAATTTTTCATAGATGAAACCCTTAATGTTTTCATTCCTTAATGGGTCATGGGCATTTTTGGCTGTACCAGTATTAGTTATCCCTTTCTAGTTGCAATGAAAACACTACATTGTTGAAATGCTGCAGTGCATGATGGGGAAAGCACTATCCACAGTGCTGTTAGGAATAGAATTCCAGGATTTTGGATCAGGAACAGTGAAACAACAGTGATATGGTTCAAGTTAGGATGGTTAGGCTGGGTGACATGGCACAGTGGTTAGCAATGCTACCTCACAACACCAGGGAGCTAAGTTCAATTCCAGCCTCGGGTGACTGTCTCTGTGGAGTTTGTACATAGTCCCCATGTCTGTGTGGGTTTTCTCTAGGTGCTCTCGTTTTCTCCCGCAGTCCAAAGATGTTCAGATTATGTGGATTGGCGATGGAAAATGCAGGGCTACATGGTAGGAGGGTTGGGTCTGAGTGGGATGCACTTTGGAGGGTTGGAGTGAACTTGATGAGTGGAATGGCCTTATTCCACTCTGTAGGGATTCTATGTGTGTGACTTGGAGGGAAACTTGCAGTTAGTGATATTCTAGTGTATCTGCTGTTCTTGTATTTCTATGCAATAAAAGTCACAGGTTTAGAAGATGTTGTCAAATGTATCTTGGCAACTTGTATGAATGCATCTTGTAAATGGTACATGTTGCAGCCATTGAGCATCAATTGTGAAGGGAATGAATATTGAATGTTGAGGATGTGCTGTCAGTCAGTTAGGCAGACTGCTTGGCCTGGTTGGTGTTAAATCTCTTAAGTATTGTTGGAGTTGCTCTCATTAAAGGAAATGGAAGACGTCTCATAGATGGTGTAGGCAATGAGGACTGAGGAAGTAAGTTACTGAATTCCCAACATCGGTACTGCTCTTGTAAACACTGTATTTATATAGCTAGTCCAGGTAAGTTTCTGCTCAAGAGTAACCCTCAGAATATTGATAATGGGGGGATTCAAAGATGGTAATGCTATTAAACGTCAAGATGCAATGCTTGAAATTTCTTTTGCTTGAAATGGTCATTGCCCGGCACTTGTGCATTATAAATGTTACTTGCCATTTATCAGCCCAAAACTGAATATTGGCCAAGTCATGTTTCATTTGGACACAGACTGCTTTTGTATCTGAGGAGGCTCACAAAGCTCTGAACAATATTAGCAAATATCCCCTTTCAGATCTTACGATGAAGGGCATCAATAAGTTGGATTTTATTAGTGGGTTAAATTTTACATTTGAGCTTTAATAAAGGGCCCAGAACCCATCAGAATCTACATGGAAGATGTCTGCTTCAAAATGTCTTTGACAGTCAAGATAAGGCAAGTACACATTTATGCTTTCTCCACAGTTTCCTTTCACGAACAGATTTGATTGACAAAGTTTGTCTGATATGCAATGCCACTTTCCTATCTCTACTAGTAGAATAGAAATTCATGTAACAAATAACCATTTCTACGTTGACACTAATTATTTGTTGCTGCTAATTGAATATCTACAGTATGAAGCACAGCACTCAGTTACACCAGAGAAAAATATCCTTTGTAACATTATTCTCCTCCAGTAGTCTCTGAGATACCTGTGTACATTTAATTCCAGCCTTCTCAGCACCCCTGATTTTAATCACTGTTTCTTCAATTGCTTTGGCCCTCGTCTCTGGAATACTCTTGCTCCACCTTTCCAGCTCTTTTTGATCTTTTAAGATACTCTTTAAAAACTACCTTTTTGCTCACCTGACCTAATATCTCCTTAAGAAGTTCAGTGACATGTTTCATTTTATAATGTTCCTATGCTACACCTTGGGATAACTTATTATGTTGAGAATAATCTATAAATATAATTTATTGTTTTTGTAATAAAGAAGTGGATACAGATCCCAGAATTTTGAAAAGGATTCATTAACTTTAGAAGGTAAGACAAGTTGACCATTGTTTAAGGCTGTGGGTTGATTTATTTAGAATACTGTTTATTGTTTGAGAGTTTTGTGAATTACCTCAACTCTAAAGTTTCCATCTAAACTCTAAACTCTTAAAAAAAAAAGAATTTTTTCAGCTTTGCAGTGCCAGAGCCTTAACCAAGCAAAAAAAAACTCAAGGAAGAGCTGCATAATAACGCTGACATGATCTAACATGGTATGGCAGCAGTAGATGATCTGCTA
Source organism: Chiloscyllium plagiosum (assembly GCF_004010195.1). NCBI lineage: Eukaryota > Metazoa > Chordata > Chondrichthyes > Orectolobiformes > Hemiscylliidae > Chiloscyllium > Chiloscyllium plagiosum. Next base: position 81,841,954 of record NC_057718.1, read on the forward strand.
AATGGCCTCTTTAATTCATTTATTATATGTGGATTGATTACAGTATTAATCTGAAGGCAACCCATTAAGATGAATAGAAAGGGCTTTAATGTTAAGGTAGCTCCTCAAATTTGGCAATATTTTTCCTGGCTTCAATAAACAACAGTTTAAAGATTCCCAATTCACTATTTTATTCTGCACTGATTCCCCTGTACAAATGTGGATCCTCCTTCAGTCCACACTGTTCATTCTCTGAAACCCACATGCATGGAACCTCCAAGCGCAGGTTAGAGGGAACAAAAATAGGAATTGCTGCAAAAACTCATCATCTGTGGAGAGAAATCAGAGTTAATGTTTCAAGGCCAGTGACCCTTCCCCAGAACTGAATTAAGAGTCCACAGACCTCAGCTTCATGTTGTGAGCATTTGTGAGGAATGTGGAGTCCCTGAAGTTGCGGTCTATCATCGGTGTTCCAACACAAGCTGGGCTTTACCACCAGCCAATCCCACCACCATCCCCACCCCATTTCCCAAATACCCACCCTAGAACAGGCAATCATTGAAATCAGTAAGAATTTCAATCCTCCCACATCACGAACAGCCATCCAATATAAATGTACATTTTGTTCAATCACATGGAACCTTTTCTCAGCTGTGATGTGATTAATAAAGTTTCATGAACAATCCCTAAAAACATCATTTTACAATTTTGGAATATTGTCAATTGTAGATGTTTTTAAAAAACATGTTTTAAAGATATATTTTTAAAGTTATATTAACTTTTACCTTTAATCTATGTTTTCATCCCAGACTTTAATTTGCTCTGCATAAATATTTTTAGAAGTAGCTTTATTTTGGTGCTTGTTGTTTGCATATCTGTGATACTCCTTGCATATGATTGGCTGTCTGGATGCCTGATAGTATTACTTTGCATGCTGGAAAGTCCTCAGTGAAGAACACGCCATCAGTTGCACACCAGTAGAGCCGAAAATCTCAGCAAGAATGATCACTAGATCCTGTATTGAGACTTCGAATGGTTGACAATTGTTTCACTGTTGTCAATAAAAATTGCCCCCCGCACTATTCCTCACTGTCACTGTATCAAAATCGTGGAAAGTCCTACCTAAAAGCACCAGGAGAACATTCCACCACATGGACTATATCTATTCAAGTATTTTGTTAATTTCTCAAGCATTCTTAGAGATGGTCAATAAACACTGATTCTACCAGCAATGCCTACAGGTCATGAATTACCCACAGATCTGTTGTGATGTGTCCAAGATTGACTTAGGTCAATAGACCATCTGATGTGTCCTTACTATTTCATGAAATGCACCATCCCCAAAGGCTCTGTTGAGATCAGGCACCCCATGGGGATTATGGCTGAAAGCTTATTTTCTGTTATTCCACAACACAGCATATTAACAGGGCAATAAATCAGTGTCACCTACATACTGTGAACAAATAAAGAAAACATGCATATGCAGCACCCAAAGCTGTTAACAAAGAATAATTCTATACCACAAAAGTATATTATGCTTTTGTTCCATTTGTAAAAGAGAACACAAATCAAAATTTACTGTTTATTGTTCCTTCACTACTGTGTGTTGAAAAGACTCATTTTTAAACATCAGCACATTATATTGAAATTATTTGTTAGGAGTATATACGCTTAAAGTAGCATTAGTGATATAAAAAAAAATTGGGTGAAGAATAAGGGGAATCGTTATTGACAATTTATCAAAAGTGGTCACCCTCTTATTTATTGGTCCTCTTTGCCCAGAATTAGTAAAATAGCCAAATCTGTGATCACATTTGGTAGAGGACTTGATAGTTAGGGGAATCGACAGGAGATTTTGTGGTCAGGATCGGGATTCCCGGAAGGTATGTTGCCTCCCTGGTGCCAGGGTCCGATCAGGTGTATAAGGTTCTAAAAGGGGAGGGCGGACAGCTAGAAATCGTGTTACATATTGGCACTAATGATATAGCCAGGAAAAGGATCGAGGATATAAAAAGTGATTTCAGGGAGTTAGGATGGAAGCTGCAAAGCAGGACCAACAGAGTAGTGTTCTCTAGTTTACTACCGGTGCCACGAGATAGCGAGGCGAGGAACAGGGAGC
>NC_057718.1:81844391-81845972 GCF_004010195.1 Chiloscyllium plagiosum
GTGTGGATGTAGTAGGGTTGTTGTAATGGGTGACTTTAACTTTCCCAATATTGATTGGAACCTCCTTCGAGCAGAAGATTTGAATGGAGCTATTTTTGTAAGGTGTGTTCAGGAGGGTTTCCTAACTCAGTACGTTGACAAGTCGACCAGGGGAGAGGCCATTCTAGACTTGGTGCTTGGAAACGAGCCGGGGCAGGTATCAGATCTTGTGGTGGGAGAGCATTTTGGTGATAGTGACCACAACTGCCGCACATTCTACATAGCTATGGAGAAGGAGAGGATTAGGCAAAATGGGAGGATATTTAATTGGGGAAGAGGAAACTATGATGTGATTAGACATGAGTTAGGAAGCATGGATTGGGAGCAATTGTTCCATGGTAAAGGCACTATAGACATGTGGAGACTGTATAAGGAACAGTTGTTGCAAGTGATGAATAAATATGTCCCTCTGAGACAGGCAAGAAGTGGTAAGATAAAGGAACCTTGGATGACGAGAGTGGTGGAGCTTCTCGTCAAAAGGAAAAAAGTAGCTTACGTAAGGTGGAAGAAGCTAGGGTCAAGCTCAGCTCTAGAGGATTACAGGCAGGTGAGGAAGGAGCTCAAAAATGGTCTGAGGAGAGCAAGGAGGGGCACGAAAAAGGCTTGGCAGAATGGATTAGGGAGAACACAAAGGCATTTTACACTTATGTGAGGAATAAGAGAATGGTCAAAGAAAGAGTAGGACCGATCAGGGATAGCATAGGGAATTTGTGTGTGGAGTCTGAGGAGGTAGGGGAAGCCCTAAATGAGTTTTTTGCTTCTGTCTTTACGAAAGAATTGAACTTTGTAGTGAATGAAACCTTTGAAGAGCAGGTGTGCATGCTGGAATGGATAGAGATAGAGGAAACTGATGTGCTGAAAATTTTGTCAAACATTAAGATTGACAAGTCACCAGGCCCGGACCAGATTTGTCTCAGCTGCTTTGGGAAACGAGAAATGCAATTGCTTCGCCACTTGCGAAGATCTTTGCATCCTCGCTCTCCACTGGAGTCGTACCTGAGGACTGGAGAGAGGCAAATGTAATTCCTCTCATCAAGAAAGGAAATAGAGACATCCCCGGCAATTACAGACCAGTAAGTCTCACATCTGTCGTCTGCAAGGTGTTAGAAAGGATTCTGAGGGATAGGATTTATGACCATCTGGAAGAGCATGGCTTGATTAAATGCAGTGAGGGGCAGGTCATGCCTCACAAACCTTATCGAGTTCTTTGAGGATGTGACTAGAAAGGTTGATGAGGGTCGAGCTGTGGATGTGGTGTATATGGACTTCAGCAAGGCCTTTGATAATGTTCCCCATGGTAGGCTCATTCAGAAGGTCAGGAGGAATGGGATACAGGGGAACTTAGCTGTCTGGATACAGAATTGGCTGGCCAACAGAAGACAGCGAGTGGTAGTAGAAGGAAAATATTCTGCCTGGAAGTCTGTGGTGAGTGGTGTTCCACAGGGCTCTGTCCTTGGGCCTCTACTGTTTGTAATTTTTATTAATGACTTGGATGAGGGGATTGAAGGATGGGTCAGCAAGTTTGCAGACGACACAAAGGTT
>NC_057718.1:81846311-81863822 GCF_004010195.1 Chiloscyllium plagiosum
GAGGTTGACTGAGCTTGGACTTTTTTCATTGGAGAAAAGGAGGAGGAGAGGGGACCTAATTGAGGTATACAAGGTAATGAGAGGCGTAGATAGAGTCGATAGCCAGAGACTATTTCCCAGGGCAGAAATGACTAACACGAGGGGTCATAGTTTTAAGCTGGTTGGAGGAAAGTATAGAGGGGATGTCAGAGGCGGGTTCTTTACACAGAGAGTTGTGAGAGCATGGAATGCGTTGCCAGCAGCAGTTGTGGAAGCAATGTCATTGGGGACATTTAAGAGACTACTGGACATGCATATGGTCACAGAAATTTGAGGGTGCATACATGAGGGTGCATCAGTGGTCGGCACAACATCGTGGGCTGAAGGGCCTGTTCTGTGCTGTACTGTTCTATGTTCTATGTTCTATGTTCTATGAAAGGGGCATTATAGAAGAAAGCAGCAAGAGTAGTCTGTCCAACACAAACCAAATCAGATGCTAATCAGTTGCAAATCCTCTAACTGGAGAGGTTCACTTCAACAAATAAGATGTTCAGCAGAATTGGTAATGAAAGAAAGACAGAGTTACATTTTATATCATACCTTTCATAATCTCTGGATGTCTCAAAGTGCTTTATAGGCAATTAAAATGTGATCACTGTTCTAATAGCAGAAACTCCAAACCCAGTTTGCGTATGGCAAACTAGATAATCTGCATTATTGATAGTGTATATTGAATTACAGCTAAACATGGGTGAGAACATGCAAACATACATATGAAAATAAAAACTTGGTTCAGGATTCCACCATGCTGCTCCTCGAGCCTGTTTCACCACTCAGTAAGATAATGGCTGGTCTGACTGTAGCCTTGAGTCCACTGTCCCACTTACCCCTGATACCTCTTGACTCACTTATTAGTCAATAATATCAAATAAGCTACCAAAGAGTCCAGTTTGCTGTAGCAATGTACTTTCTGTAGTCAGGAGCTATGAGTAAAGATGGCAGAGGCTCCAATTTCTTTCCATCATATAGCTGAGCAGGAATCTCTTCCTCTGTTACCACCTAATATTGGCTTGTGCTGGTAAGGTTTACAGATGAATCTTCAGTCTGTTCCACCATGCTATGCACACACGTCCAATTTCTAATCTAATATTGGAGTAGGAGTTGGACTCAGACCCTCTAGTCCAGAGGTGGGAATGCCACCCACTGTACCACAATGGGCATTTATTGCCCATCCCTAATTGACCATGAGAAGGTAGTGATAAATTAATTTCCTGGGCTTCTCTAGGTAGTGAGCTGTAGATACACCAACCTTTCTGTTAGTTCCTGGATATCGACTCCAGAGCCATGATGCATCCAAGGAGCAGGAGAATCAATGTTTCGGGCATAAGAGCTTCATCAGGATTTCTGATAAAGGGCTTATGCCCGAAACATTGATTCTCCTGCTCCTTGGATGCTGCCTGACCTGCTGTGCTTTTCCAACACCATACTCTCGACTCTGATCTCCAGCATCTGCACTCCTCACTTCCTACTTTCTCATAGACATGAAGGAGTGGCAAAGTAATTCCAATCAGGATGGTGTGTGTCTTGAAGGGGAATTCATAGTGTTCCCATGTAGTTGCTGCCTTTGACCTTCTGGCAGAAATTGCAGGTTTGGAAAATGCTGTCAAAACGATAATGGAGTGCATTTTGTAAATGATAGATACTGTTACTACTGAGGATATTTGTTGGAGTCAGTGAATATATAACATAGTGGATGAGGTAACAGTTAAACACATTAAATCTCATTGAACAGTTAATGATCAGATTGCCTTATGAATACCTATTTTGGAGCTGTAAGGAATGTTCTGAACCCAAACCATTTAATACGGTGGCAGAGTCACACCATATGATGTAGCACTCCATCAAGTTTGTTTACTGAAAAAAAAAACCCTCACCGAGTAAAATTGTCCTATATTTTTTATTTGTGCATGAATTTAACATGAACAGTGACAGATCATTCCCAGGAACAGTGACAGATCATTCCCATTAACTTACATTCATCAATCATGAGATGACCGACGATAACAATTATGAGCTATTAGGTCTGACACAACTTGGGGCTTTACTTCCTGCTCCTGGATCGTTACTTCCACAGAAGTACCTATGGCACTGCTTCTTCTGATGTTATGCCCTCTGAGTAAGTTTGGATGTACTCACCCTCTATACCTTTCTCTAAATATTGACGGGATATTTTCTAGGTTAATATTATTTGTAATTCTCTGCAGTTGTCAATGATTCACTCAGCTTTTCCTCCTCAAGAGCTACCAACTTCCACATCCTACTTTTCCAAAGGCCTCTGCACACATCGCATCTACTTGTGCTAATTTCCATCAATGGCACTCACTCTTTCTAGTGGATGCCCTATTGTCTCTGACAATGCTTCAACTATCAGTGGCCCTCTTTACATCTCACCCCAGAGTACATGGTAATAAACCTCCAAAGCCCCTGCTGTCCAGGACTTTATTGTGCATTAGTACATCAAAAACATGGACTGTGGATATTGTATTAAGATTAGGTCAGACTCTCATGTGTAGACATTATCAAACTTTATTAAACATAACTATTTACAAGTCATTACAAGAGAAGACATCTTCTGCAACCCTACAGACTCAGATTACAGTTCCAATTTGATCTGGCATCAGTATGTCATTGTTCCTTTTGCACATACTTAGTAGCTACTTAGAGTAAAAGCATGGTGGCTTAGTGGTTAACACTGCTGCTTCACAGTGCTAGGGGCTGGGTTCAATTCTACCCCTGGGTGACTGTCTGTGCAGTATGTTTGAACATCCTCCCTATTAGGTGGATTGGTCATGTTAACTTTCCTGTAGTGTTCAGAGACTTACAGGTTAGGTGAATTAACCATGGGAAATGAATGGGTCTGGGTGAGACCTCTTCAGAAGATCAGTGTGGATTTGATGGGTCAAATGGCCTGCTTCCACACTGTAGGAATGGGTAGGACTGTAGAGTGTTGATCTGATTAGCTAGCTGGGGACATTCAGCTCCTCTATCATGTGCCACTTCTGCTGTTTAACATCTACCTACTTGAGAGGGTGCAGAAAAGATTTACAAGGTTGTTGCTGGGACCGGAGGGTTTGAGCTATAGGGAGAGGCTGAACAGGCTGGGGCTATTTTCCTTGGAGCATTGGAGGCTGTCGGGTGACCTTATAGGGGCTTATAAAATCATGAGAGGCATGGATAGGGTGAATAGCCAAGATCTTTTCCCCAGGGTGGGGGAGTCCAAAACTAGAGGCCATAGATTTAAGGTGAGAAGGGAAAGATTTAAAAAGGACTTGAGGGGTAACTTTCTCATACAGAGGCTGATACATGTACGGCATGAGCTGGCAATAAGTCAAAGCAAAGGGTCTGTTTCTGTGTTCTATGACTTAGTTCTGTATTGTACTTTCGCAAGGTTGGCAACTCATTTCTCAGTAGACTTATTGTTACTCAGACATGTTGTCCTGAATTCCTCAACGAACTTCAATTGACTCCTTATTTTAATGATAATGGTAGAGAGGGGTGATGTGTAGGGTTATATGATGTATTAGATTATAGATCGTATTTGAATAAATTGCTCCTGCTTTGGTGACCCATGGCCCCTTATGAATGTCATATTTTGTTCAGAATGTTTTTCATTTAGTATACTGATAGAGCAACACAACTCGATAAACAAAATTCTCTACTTAGAGTACATTCTGCACCCTTACCACCTGTATTTATTCTTCCAAATGGTGTTTAACATGGAGGAGTACAATGGTAAGAATTGGTAATCAGCAGGAAACTTCCTTGCCCATATTTGACTTGATGCCATGAAACTTTATGGAATCAGAGTAAATTCTGCACACTGTCAGGAATTTCTGCTCCCAACATGGACACTATGGTGGCTCAGTGGTTAGCCCTGGAGCCTCACAATATCAGGGTGACAGGTTCAATTCCAGCCTCGGGTGACTGTCTGTGTGAAGTTTGAACATTCTCCCCGTGCCTGTGCGGGTTTCATCCGTGTGCTCCAGTTTCCTCCCACAATCCAAAGATGTACAGGTTAGGTGGATTAGCAATGGTAAATGTGGGGTTACTGGGATAGGGTGGGGCTGGGTCTTGGTGGGATGCTCTTTGAAGGGTCAGTGCAGACTCGATGGACTAAATGGCCTCTTTTCACACTATTGAGATTCCATGCCACTATGCTGCCATTTGTTGTGGGTCTGTCTTGCCAACAGGACAGGGTATTTCCAGCATTGGTAATATTGGTGTTTGGGACATTGTCTGTAAGGTATTATTCCATAAGTATGATTATGTCAGCTGTTGCTTGACTAGTTTGTGAGACAGCTCTCCCAATTTTGGCACTAGATGTTAGTAAGCAGGACTTTGTAAGGTCAACTGGACAGGTTGCACCTTTGATACAACTGAGACCTAGGTCATTGCCAGGTAGTCCATTTAGTTTCACATTTATTTGACATCTCTGTCATCATTTGATACAGCAGTACAGTTTGCTAAACCATTTCAGAGGGCAGTTAAGAATGAATTGCATTGCTGTGGGTCTGGAGTCACTTGGAGGACAGACTAGGTCTCCGCCATTAAGCTACCCTTCAAAACTAACATTTGGTGAAGCTTTTGGGCAATTTTCCACTTAGCTCCTTTGGTATAATGTTAATTGATAAGACTCATACGATGTGCCTTGAGACATTTTACTACATTAAAGGTGTCAGGGCCCACACAGCCCAGGGTGCTTCATTCTAGTTGTGCTCATATTTTGTACGGTTTGCCCATTATGGATCTATGTGATTGGCAAGGATTGTTCTTAGCTTTATTACCTCATTGGTAGATATAGCTTGAATCAGAACCTTAGGATTTCTAATGATCTCCCCAGTCTCAGGTAAAAACAGATTAATGAGGATGCTGGTTTTGTACACAGCCATGAGGCTTCAAGGCATCCATTTGATGATTATGAAAGAAGGGTTTATATTTCTATGATGCTTTCAGAAGTCCCAAACCACTTTACAGCCAATGAGTGTAACCGCTGTCTTAATGTAGGAAACAAGGCAGTTAATTTGTGAACAAGATCCCGCAAACAGCAGTATGTTAATGACATACTGTTTTAAGTGTTATAATGTTATAACATATTGTTATAATGTTATCTCTTTCAGTGATGCTGTTTAAGGATAAATTTTGATGAGGTTATATATTGACCAAGTACAGATTTCCTGCTCTTCTGCAAAATAGTGCTGTTGGATCCTTGACATCCACTTGAGAAGGCTGGTGGCACCTTGGAAAACATGATTCTGCTTAACCTTGTCACCTGACATTATGCCTGCATGCGCTTGTATCCTGCTGCAAAGCCACTTTGGAGAGAAAGTATTTCAGACACAAATCAATCATTTTGAAAAGGCCTGAATCTTGTTTTAGTAAGTGCAGTTTTGAATCAAACATGGCTATATATTAAAGAAATCTTGCTTTGTTCTTGATGCAAATTTGCATTCAAATAAAATCATTAAGTCATGTGATGGCTATTAGATTTTTGAGGCATTGAATATTTAAAAAATCATTTGCTGTTGTGGTCCAATATAGTTTATGACCTAATAGTCCAGAAAGAGTCACATTTCACAAACGTTGGATAGAGCAATGCTTTATATTGTGTGCCCATCAATGCTGATTGAACAGAAACACAATCTAGCAATTCATTGCAATATTAGAAGCAATGGACCTTGAATAAGTGCATACGGTATTAAGGAGAAACTGGTCTTCCATTCAAGAGCAACGCTTTACAGTTTTACAGAGTAATGAGGGTTATTTATTACACATGGTGAAGCTACATGACTACAAGTAATCAATTCATAGGATATCTAAGCTATGAAGATGTTTTACATACCATTCACCATTTTATGCCCTGGAGGCCAACCCAACACATACAATGAAATCATAAAAGGTGCACATCATGTTTACAATGCTTTATATTTTAAAATGATGCCTGGTGTGTGTTCCAGGGCAGTACTTGATAACAAAATGTATTCATTAACTTCTGTTTGTAAAACCTGAAATTTTCACTCACCACACCACTGTCCACTCACCATCTATATATTATAATAAAAATCTATTCCAAATTCCAGTAGAAAGAACTTACATCCATAATGAAATTGTCAATGCTGCAACTGTAACCATTCAACACTCCCTCCCTCCACACCTGCTCACCCACACTGAAGGCATTGGATCACAAACAGCAAGGAGCTAGGCTAGATCCTAGGCTAGGCTAGGAGCTTACATCAGAATTTTCCATTTTAAAATATGGAGATGGGTATTTTAGTAAAAAATAAGAGCAAGGCCAGAATGTAGAATCTACAAGTTTATAATGAATCTGTTTCTGTGCTTCAGTAAGATTATTTCTTGCTCACTAAACTTACTACACCTGGAGACTACATTTGACTTAACTCATCATATGCCAAACCAAGGGTTATCAAATGGCTATTTTTAAAATTTCTTCTTCAGGTCTTTTTTAATCTCTCTCTACCAGTGGCCATTGACATTCTGATAGGTCTCAAATAGTGTCACTCAACACATAATCTTTGGATTGTATCTAAGGGAGATACCAGTCACTGCTTACTAAACAGTTATCTCTTCTCCATTTTCTGGAAGCATCTATCTTTCATTTTTCTACCTAATACCTTCCTGAAAAGCCCAAGCAAAATCATGAAGTTGTCCTCTCTAAACCCATGCCAATCTTTCCTAGAAATCCATGTTTGAGCTCCTCTGATCTCCCAACCCTGCCATAGGACTAGAACAGCTCTTTCCAAAGACACAATCAGACTCTAATATGACTGTTGTTGTATAAGGCAGATAGTATCTGAAAGGGTTAACTGACATCCAGTGTTAAACTCCACCCATTAAGATATAACTAACAGTTCCTGGGAACAATTAATTAATATTCCACTTGCTCCGTTATGTGCCAGGATATTTCAGTAGTAATAATGTGTACTCACTCTTTAGTATAATCTGAGATCTGAGAAAGTACACTCATGTATCTCAGGTATAGTATAACTATCTCTTAAGTAATATAAAATAAACCTATAATGTTCAGCAAGCCTGAGTCTACCTTCTACAGAAAACTCTGTGTGTGCAACCTTTTTCAATTAGTACTGAGACAACTATCAGTAAGAAAAATCGGAGAAAGTGAATCCAGCCAAAGCATCTCAGATAGTTTAGGTGGACACCACTGTAACATTTAACATGCTGGTAATGCTAGTATCTGAAAATGAAGCAATTGTGAGAATGATAAACTATCCCTCTTCATGTTTCTTGACATATCTAGCATCTTTGACATATTTGACCATATCATTCTCCTCAAATGCCTGTCCGCTGCCATCTAGCTGGGTGGAAATACTTTGCCTGATTCCATTCATGTCTATTTCATTGTAGCCAGAATATCAGCTGGAGTGGCTTCTCTTCCTGATCCTGCACTGTCACATCAAATGTCCCCCAATGATTTATCTTTAGTCTCTTCCCATTTCTTATCTACAAAGCTGCTCCTTACCAACTGTGTCAGTTTTAAATCATATGTTGACAACACGTGGTTCTGTTTCCCTTGGTCCCCTCCATTGTCACTGAATTGTCAAAATGCTTGTCTGCTATCCAATACTCTGCTGTCCAATTCCTATTTAGATCAAGTCTCATTCATCCATCCCTTACTTGGTGAGATGCACCAGCTCTTGGACAAACCATTCCTTCATTTTAAAATTCTTATTCTTGTATCAAATTCTTCCATTGTCTCACCTTCTCCCAATTTTGGAAAACCTCCAGCCCTATAACCTTGCAAGTTCTCTGTGCTTCTCTGATTCTGTCCTCTTAAGGATCCCAAAATTTTAATTGTTGCATCATTTGTCGTTGTGCCTTCATCCTAAATTCTGGAATTCTTTCCCTATGCATCTCCACTTCTTGATCTTCCCTCACTCCTGAAGACATTCCGTAAAATCTATCAGTTTGACCAAAGTTTTAGTCATCTTGCTAATATCTCCTTATGTAGCTCAAGGTCAAGTTTTGTTTAATATCCCTATGAGGAACCACCTTTTTACATTAACAACACTCTGTGGGTACAATTTGTTGCTGTTGAGAACTAATTGGTGAACAAAGAAGAAAGTGGAACAGCTTAGTCCAACCCTTCTGAAGCACATATCTGTAGATTATATTCCAACAGCAAACATACTTATGGTGAAAATCTCAGTGAATCACTGCAGATAAGTAGCTGGGTCATGAGAAACAGTGATTCCCAGATTTGATTCCCAAAGTGTGATGAGTTTATATTCTACTGTCTCCTGGGATATGGGCGTCACTGATTCTGGGAGCATTTATTGCCCATCCATAGTTATCCTTGAAAAGGTGGCAGTAAGTTGTCTTTTGGAACTGCAGCAGTCCATGCGCTAATTTGTGATCACTATGTGGCAATGGTATGGATGTTAGAAGTGGCCTTGAGGCTTTTCAGGCAGAGAAAAACTCTTCCCAGAATCTAGGGAAGGAGAAGGGAAGTAAATGAGCAAAACAATGAAATGGAGCTCTTTGTTATGCACACCGTAACATCTCATTAGTAATTTCCATCTAAGCTTCTCTCCTCGTCTGTCAAATTATCAAATGTAATAGATTAAGCAAATGGAAAAAAGATTTTTAAAACATTGTTATAGCCTTAGATTGTCCTTTGTGTAATCAGCAAAGAAAGCATGCACTTGTGAACAGAATTCTGACTGAACAACTGGAGCAGAATCCATGTTTGCAGCCTTCAAAATCAAGTGAGGCGCAGCAAAAGGACAGCGGAAAATGTTGCAAACCATTCCTACTGAATCCATGTCGTGCCTTCACTGTAACTCTTTCTGTCCTCGTTAAGGATGTTTATAGATCTATCTAACAGGTTCATTAATATCAATAAATCCCAACCATAGGCACTGAGACATGGATGATGCATCATTCATCTCTCTGCAATGAAGTACTAATAGAAATTAATGTAACCTTCGGGAGTTTAGAGTCTTTAGATAAGACAGAGTGGACATAAAAGGAGTTAGTGCAGCATTATATTTCAAGGACATATGGAAGATAAACAAAGTTTATCTTTGTGGGCGGCACGGTGGCACAGTGGTTAGCACTGCTGCCTCACAGCGTCAGAGACCCGGGTTCATTTCCCGCCTCAGGCGACTGACTGTGTGGAGTTTGCACGTTCTCCCCGTGTCTGCGTGGGTTTCCTCCGGGTGCTCCGGTTTCCTCCCACCATCCAAAGATGTGCAGGGTCAGGTGAATTGGCCATACTAAATTGCCTGTAGTGTTAGGTAAGGGGTAAATGTAGGGGTATGGGTGGGTTTAGCTTCGGCGGGTCGGTGTGGACTTGTTGGGCCGAAGGGCCTGTTTCCACACTGTAATCTAATCTAATCTAATCTAAAAGTTGATCCAATGGGAAGTAGATTGCTTCAAAATTAACTGCTGTGTTCAGAAATTTCTAAAACAGTATATCCTGAAACTAAGGGGTACGTTAGGGGCACAACATAAGAAAAAAGAAATGTGTTCCTTGTGGACCTAAGAAAACTACCAGACTTATGATGCAGTGTTAGGATCCTTACCTCTGATTCACGTTCAAGTCCTACCTGCCCTAGATGTGTTCATAGAGTCATAGAGATGTACAGCATGGAGACAGACCCTTCGGCCCAACTCCTTCATGCTGACCAGATATCCTAAACTAATCTAGTCCCATTTGCCAGCACTTGGCCCATATCGCTCTAAACTCGTCCTATTCATATACCCATCCAGATGCCGTTCAAATATTGTAAACTATACCACCCTCTACCACTTCCTCTGTCAGCTCATTCCATACACACACCCACCCTCTGTGTGAAAAAGTTGCCCCTTAGGATTCTATTACATTTTTCCCTTCTCATCCTAAGTCTATGCCCTCAAGCTCTGGATCCTCACCCCAGGGAATAGACCTTATCTATTTATACTATCCATGCTGCTCATGATTTTATAAACCTCTATGAAGTCACCCCTCAGCCTCCAACGCTCCAGGGAAAACAGAAATTATGTATATATATCCATCTAATACAAAGAAGCAATTAACAAAACCAGTATAATGCTGGACTACATCGAGTTAACTGCAGCAGCATTTATAGATTATACAAACCTGTGAGCTAACTGCATAGCACTCTTGTCAGTTCTTGAATGATGTGTCTAATTCTGCTTCTCAAGAAAAGAAAGGAAACATTCAACACTGCAGTAGAGTGGAGAGACATGGGTGGCCAATCCCTCAGGGATTTATGCTCTGATGAAAGATTGGAGAGACTGGGGTTTTACAGTCCAGAAATGGGTTATTTGAGAGGTAATTTTATAAAGAGATGTGAAATTGTCACGGTTGCAAGAAGAATTAACTCAATGCATCAAACAAGTTCCAATTTGTTTGCATTTCACAAAGCCCATTTAACACAGAAAAAATGTAAGGGTGAAAAACTGTTTTTCAAAATCGATGTTGCAATTTGGGATCATCAACACAAGGTTCTGTTGACACAACCAGCACCACAACTTAGTGTTACATCTGATTTTCATCTTTGTTACACTTAGTCAAGAGTGGTCCACGCTGTAAACAAGCTGAATGCTCAACAGGGAGTACTGCAATATGCAGGGCTGGTATTGTTTCCAGTCAGCTTGCATGTCTTAAAGACAACCTGACCTTCCTAAATGGGAAAGGAAGCAAACTGCTGCTGGCTGTCTCAGCCGGAGATGTTGGAATCATAAAACTATAGAGAACAGAAAATGTCCTTTGGCCCAGCACATCTGTACCTCCAAAGCTACTAAACCTGCATTAGCCCCACATTCCAGCATTTGGCTCAGAGCCTTGAGTGTTATGATATTTCAAATCCTCATCCAAGTATGTTTTAAAGGTTACAAAGCTACCCACCTCAACTATTCTCCCAGGCAGTACATTCCAGATCCCACCAATTTTTGAATGAGAACCTTTACTTCAAATATCTTCTAAACGTCTCACCTTTCACTTTAAAATTATGTTCCTTCATCCTTGACATTTCGACTAAAAGGAACAGTTGCTTTCTATTCACCTTGTCCATGCCCCTCATAATCTTATACACCTCTAGCACGTCCAAAGAACAACCCAAGTTTATCCAGCCCCTCTTCATAGCTAAAGTGCTCCATCCCAGGCAACATCCTGGTAAATCTCTTCTGCCCCACCTCCAGTACAATCACATCCTTCCCATAGTGCAGAGACCAGACTGCACATAGTATTTCAGTTGTGGCCTAACCATAGTCTCGTACAGCTCTAACATCACTCCTTGCTCTTATAATCTCTGGCTCAACTGATGAAGGCCAGTGTATCGAATGCCTTCTTAGCTACCCTATTAACCTACCCTGTCATCTTCAGGCATTTGTGGACAAACACCTCAAAATTCCTCTGTTCCTCTGAGCTTCCTAGTGTCCTGCCATTCATTGAGTACTCCCTTGTCTCATTCCCTCTTCCAAAGAGCATCACCTCACACTTATCAAGATTAAATTCCATCTGCTGCTGATCTACCCATCTGACCAATTCATTTATATCTTCCTGTAATCTAAGATCTTCTTCATGTAGTCAATCTTGCAGAGTTACTTACCAACCCTCCACACCATCATCTACTTTATTTATAAATATCATAAACAATAAGAGATCCAGATGTTGTAAGGAGAAGCATTCCAAATCGCATCAGGGAAAGTAGAGAATTCTCAATGTTATGCTGGAGACCATAGCGGTCAAGAGTGTCCATTTTTCTTCTGGGAGTCAGAGAATCTCAAAGGAAATGTCAGTAGATGGTCAGAGTGGTCAATTCCTGGAGTTTTCTCCCTGAAATACCTGTCAACATTAACAGGCTTATCAGCAAAGATGAAGTCCAAAGAAATGAAAAGGAAAATAGTAATATGGATATGAAGTTTGTTCAAAGACAGGAAAAAGAGATTAGGAGTTGAATGGTTGTTAATTTAGATTCATTGAGAGGTCATGTTGCAGCTGTACAGGACCTTGGTGAGGCCACTTTTGGAATACGGCATTCAATTCTGGTCTCCCTGCCAATGAAACGATATTGTGAAGCTCGAAACGGTTCAGAAAAGATTTACAAGGATGTTGCAGAGACAGGAGGGTTTGAGCTATAGGGAGAGGCTGAATAGGCTGGGGCTATTTTCCCTGCAGTATTGGAGGTTTGGGGGATGGCCTTATAGAGGATTATAAAATCATGAGGGGCATGGATTGAGTGAATAGACAAGGTCTTTTCCTCACAGTAGGGGAGTTCAAAATTATAAGGTTTAAGGTGAGAGGGGAAAGTTTTTGGGCAACTGTTTCTTGAAGAATAAGCCACCAAATGAGGTGGTGAAGACCGGTAGAATTACAACATTCAAAAGATATCTAGGTGGGTATATGAATAGGAAGGGTTTAGAGGGATATCGGCCAAATGCTGGCAAATAGAACTAGATTAATTGAGGATACCTGGTCAGCATGGATGAGTCAAATCAAAGGGTCTATTTCTGTGCTGTACATCTCTATGACTCTATGATTACAGGAAAGGTATATAATAGGGATGCTGAGGAATTGGTAACACTTTTTGACCTACATTAACAAACTACACTTGGGATGTGTGAGCTCAATTTCAAAATTTTCAAATGACATAAAACTTACCAGCTAATTTTTATTCTTTCAGGGGAAGTGGATGCCCTTGGCTAGGCCAGCTATCCTTGCCAATCCATTATCGCCATTGGGAAGCTAGTGGCTAGCCATCGTCTTGAACCACTGTAGGCCATCTGCCATCAATACACTACAACACTGTTGGGAAGAGAGTTCCAAGCATTTTTACCAAATGACAGCAAAGGAACAGTGATATAGTTCTAAGTCAGAATGATGTGCGACTTAGAGGGAGCTTAAAAGGTGGAGGTGTTCCCACGTGTCTGCTGTTCCTTGTCCTTCAGGGTGGTTGTACCAACACTTCTAACTTGTGCCATTTTTTTTTCTTTTTGGACTGTGAACTGGAATGGAAGTCAGACGCTGCTATAAAGCTGATGTACCAGCAGTGGACTTTGTAACTTCAAAACCATGCAGTGCACATTTTTTAATTCTGCAAGACAATGGTGCTTTTCAAAGCACTGGGGGAATACTTTGAGACAAGGTAGAAAACAGAGGGTGGTAGTGGAGGGTTGTTTTTCAGACTGGAGGCCTGTGACAAGTGGAGTGCAACAAGGATCGGTGCTGGGTCCACTACTTTTTGTCATTTATATAAATGATTTGGATGCGAGCATAAGAGGTACAGTTAGTAAGTTTACAGATGACACCAAAATTGCAGGTGTAGTGGACAGCAAAAAAGGTTATCTCAGATTATAACAGAATCTTGATCAGATGGCCAATGGACTGAGAAGTGGCAGATAGAGTTTAATTTAGATAAATGTGGTGCTACATTTTGGGAAAGCAAATCTTAACAGGACTTATATACTTAATGGTAAGGTCCTGGGGAGTGTTGCTGAACAAAGAGACCTTGGAGTGCAGATTCATAGCTCCTTGAAAGTGGAGTCACAGGTAAATAAGATAGTGAAGAAGGCGTTTGGTATGCTTTCCTTTATTGGTCAGAGTACTGAGCACAGGAGTTGGGAGGTCATGTTGCGGCTGTACAGGACATCGGTTAGGTTACTGTTGGAATATTGCATGCAATTCTGGTCTTCCTGTTGGAAAGATGTTGTGAAACTTGAAAGGGTTCAGAAAAGATTTACAAGGATGTTGCCAAGATTAGAGGATTTGAGCTACAGGGAGAGGTTGAATAGGCTGGGGCTATTTTCCCTGGAGAGTCAGAGGCTGAGGAGTGACTTACTAGAGGTTTAAGAGTCAGAGGCTGAGGAGTGACTTACTAGAGGTTTATAAAATCCTGGATAGGAGAAATAGACAAAGTTTTTTCCCTGGGGTGGGGGAGTCCAGAATTAGAGGGTATAGGTTTAAAGTGTGAGGGGAAAGATATAAAAGAGAACTATGGGGCAACTTTTTCACGCAGAGGATGGTACGTGTATGGAATGAGCTGCCAGAAAAAGTGGTGGAGACTGGTACAATTGCAACATTTAAAAAGCTAAAAATCACACAACACCAGGTTATAATCCAACAGGTTTAATTGGAAGCACACTAGCTTTCGATCTAATCTAATCTAATCTAATCTAATCTAATCTAATCTAATCTAATCTAATCTAATCTAATCTAATCTAATCTAATCTAATCTAATCTAATCTAATCTAATCTAATCTAATCTAATCTAATCTAATCTAATCTAATCTAATCTAATCTAATCTAATCTAATCTAATCTAATCTAATCTAATCTAATCTAATCTAATCTAATCTAATATGTAATGAGCTGCATCTTGACCAATCCGAGGGTAGTTGCTAGACGGTCTTTCTTTAACTCAGAGACACTTAGAGTCATAAAGTCATAGAGATGTACAGCACGGAAACAGATCCTTTGGTCCAATTTTCCATGCCGACCAAATATCCCAACCCACAGTCCCACCTGCCAGCACCCAGCCCATATCCCTCCAAACCCTTCCCAATATCTGTAAGTATAGGACAGCATGACACCTCGAGACCAGGAGAATTAAAAGCCTCTCCCTCCTCTTTTCTCCTGGCATGAATAAAATGTATTAAAAATAACAAAAACAGCTTAAAAGAAAGAATTCTAAAAAAAGACAAAAGACTGGATCCTTATCAAATTAAAGAACGTCAGCTACTTTACAGATAATAGTGTTAAAAATTGAAAGGAACTGTGAGAGAAGGTTTAACCCACCATTAAGACCTGGACTTCTGATCATCAGAATTTTGTTTTATCCTGTGCATATTACTTTCCACCCATAATAGCTGCATCAGATTGTGTGGGTTTTAATAAAATCTGTCTTAAATGTGCATGTTTGTGTGTATATTTTGGAGTCTTTGAAGGGACATAGTTTATATTAGTAATTCTTTGGCAGGCACTCGAATTGGTCAGCTTGGTGGTCTAAGTGGGAATTTATGGATTTGTGACGGCTGTTTGAACACTGGGGCATGATTTATGTCATGATACTTGTAAATAGTGGGAAAATTTAGCAAAACAGGGCTCAATGGGGAGATGTTTGCTGATGATTACCCAACATTCAGCTCCTCAGTTATTAAAGCAGTACATGTCCATATCCAGGCTAACATGCAAAATTATCAGCCTCTGACTTGCTCTAAGTAATAGAGAAACCCTTAAGCTTTGATGTGGTGGTTTGGATGATGGCAATACCATTGAATGTCAATGAGACATGGTTGGATTCTCTCTTGCTGCAGATGGCTATTTCTTGATGCTTTTAGGCATAAATGCTACTTGACATTTATCACTCCGAACCCAAATGTTACTCTGGATGTGGGCAGGTACTGTTTTAATATCTGAGGAGCTGTGAGTGGAACTGAATGTTGGGTAATCATCAGCAAATATATTCATGTTGAATCCTAGTTTAGAGGGAAGATCATTAATGAAACAACTAAAGATGGTTGTCCCTATGTACCAACCAGAGAAATATCCGCAGATTGAGATGATTGATCTGTAAGAATCACAAGCAGTGTGCTTTGTGCCAGGTATGTATATGACTAGCCATGTTTTCCCCCATTGACTCCAGTTTTGCTATATTTGGTCAAATAGCACCTTGAAATCCAGTCACTCTCATCTCGCTGCTGGAGTTCAACTCTTTTGTCCATGTTAGAACCAGGATTTTCTTTCCCCATATATATATAGCCTCGGTCACTTCTCAGATCCTGTATTGGATAACAATCAGGGAAATGCTTGTAACATTGCCTGTGCTGTCTGGAATAATCCAGTCATTCAGTATTTGCAAGTGATGATGACTCAGGCAGTTACTGGCAGAAGCATCCATATCCCGTGGTGAGGTTTCAGATCCTGCTAATGTAGGTGACACAGTTCACTAACACAAAGGATGGTATCCTAGGCTTTGTTCCTGGCTGAGGAGCAATACTCCCTTGGTACCTAGAGCCTTCCTTTTCCATTCCACAGTTTCTGCCTGTAGCCTGAGCTGACCCCCAGCTCTTTCTGCTCTGCAATGTATTCAGGATCGCATTCTGCTGCAAATCAAATCCCACCACCATTGGCAATCCTGCTCCCCATAAGGATGCTGGTCTCATTATTGTTCAGATGTAACCCATCCTACCCTGCAGAGTTCCCTCTTCACCCAGAAAGGGTCCACACTTTATCTTGGAAGATTCTCCCACGTTAAAAGTGTTCTTGCACAGGTTTTTGTCCAAGCTCATCTTTCTTCAGAAGTCCTGTGACAATGGGGACATGATGGAGGTGATCAGTAATAGTCACAGCCAGAAACCTGTACATATCCCACAAAGTAGCGGCCACTCAACTCTGAACCTAGACAGATAGAAATTTATGGTTACTCGTATTTGTGAAAATACAGTAAAATGTGTATAAGTTGCCACAAAATTTAATTACATAAATTATATATTTTAAAAAAAGGCAAAATTACAGCAAATATCATTTTTTTGTTCATTCCATGTACTGGTCACTGCCAAGACCATAAGACCATAAGACATAGGAGCGGAAGTAAGGCCATTCGGCCCATCGAGTCCACTCCGCCATTCAATCATGGCTGATGGGCATTTCAACTCCACTTACCCGCATTCTCCCCGTAGCCCTTAATTCCTTGTGACATCAAGAATTTATCAATTTCTGCCTTTGATGTGAATACTACAAAAATAACAATGTGCAGAATAAACTCATCTGTATTCATTGAACATATACACGGATACGTATCATAAATTTAAAATGCACATTGTGCCCACAATGTTGGTTTAATGAAATAAACCTTTGATATAATGTGTACTATGATGATACCTTGAACCAAACATATGTAATTTGGGCACAGTACAAGTTAAAAATGAGCCATGGGTATAACAGCACGAGTGCATGTGTAAACTACTTTTTAAAATATATTCGTTCATGTGATGTGAATGTCACTGTATAGAGCAGCATTTGTTGTCCAACCCTGAATTCCCTCGAGGAAATGTTGGTGAGCTGCCTCTTGAACTGCTGCAGTGCTTGATGAGTAGGGGCAGCCACTGTGCTGTTAGGAATGGAAATCTGGGACTTTGATCCATTGATACAGAAGGAATGCCGATATATTTCTAAATCAGGAGAGTGTATGGCTTGGAGGGAAATTTGCAGATGGTTGAGTTCCCATGCTTTCTATGATTACTTATAGTGTGGAAACAGGCCCTTCGGCCCAACAAGTCCACACCGACCCGCTGAAGCGCACTTACCCAGACCCATTCCCCTACATTTACCCCTGCACCTAACTACGGGCAATTTAACATGGCCAATTCGCCTGACCCGTATATCTTTGGACTGTGGGAGGAAACCAGAGCACCCGGAGAAAACCCATGCAGACATGGGGAGAATGTGCAAACTCCACACAGTCAGTCGCCTGAGGCGGGAATTGAACTCTGG
>NC_057718.1:81864443-81919025 GCF_004010195.1 Chiloscyllium plagiosum
AAACTTTTATTATCATTTCTAATATTACTGGCTAGCCTACCTTTATATTTGATCCTCTCCTTCCTTATTTCACTCTTTGTTATCCTCTGTTTGTTTTTGTAGCCTTCCCAATCTTCTGATTTCCCAGTGCTCTTGGCCACTTTATAGGCTCTCTCTTTTTCTTTGATAGATTTCCTGATTTCCATGGCTGTCTAATCCCTCCCCGATAATCTTTCTCTTCTTGGTGATGAACCTCTGTACAGTGTCCTCAATTTTACCCACAAACTCCTGCCACTTTTGCTCTGCTGTCTTCCCTGCTAGGCTCTGCTTCCAGTCTATTTTCATCAGTTCCTCTCTCATGCCCTCATAATTACCTTTATTTAACTGTAACACTATTACATCAGATTTTGCCTTCTCTCTTTCAAACTGCAGACTGAACTCTACCATATTATGATCGCTGCTTCCTAAGTGTTCCCTTACTTTAAGATTTTTTTAAGATGGTTGCCAAACTGCCAAAGACCGAGGCTTTCTCCAACTTCCAAGGACCAGAGGCCTGTCGAAACTGCCAAGCACGAGAGGCCTGTCGAAATTGTCAAGGACCAGGGGCCAGTTGAGGACCGGGGCCAGTTGAAACTGCCAAAGACTGAGGCCTTCACCAACCTCTGAATACCAGAGGCCTGTCGAAACTGTCGAGGACTGGGACCTGTCAAAACTGTCAAGGACCAGAGGCCTGTCGAGGACTGGAGCCAGTTGAAATGCCAAAGACTGAGGCCTTCACCAACTTCCAAGGACCAGAGGCCTGTCGAAACTGTCAAAGGCTGGGGTCTGTCGAAACTGTCAAGGATCAGGTCCAGTTGAAATTGCCAAGGACTGAGGCCTTCTCCAGCTTCCAAGGACAGAGACCTGTTGAAACTGTTGAGGACCGGGGCCTGTTGAAACTGTCAAAGACTGGGGACTGTTGAAACTGTCGAGGACCGGGGCCTGTTGAAACCGTCAAGGACTGGGGACTGTCGAAACTGCCAAGGACCGGAGGATTGTTAAAACTGTCATGGACCCAGGGACTGTGAAACTGTCAAGGACTGGGGCTGGTGAAATTGCTGAGGACTGTGTCCTGTCGAAACTGCCAAGAACTGGGGCCTGTCAAAACTGCCGATGACATGTGCACCCATCTAAACTACCAAGTACTCAGGGTTTTCCAACTGAAACTGCCGGAACCCAGCTGCAGAAAGAAGAAAAGATGAATTTGATACAAAAAGTGAAATTAAGAAATAATAATAAGAAGTAATCATAAAAAAAGAAGGATGCAGCTGGTCAGTCGAAAGGGAGTAGATGCGCTAGGAATCAAAAACACTACCTAACCTGCTGTCTCTGCCATTCAACAATGTATCTGGAACAGCAAAGGAGTTTAGCATAGTCCAGGGTGACTAGGTAGCTCTCTTAAAGACAGCACTGCCCATGCCTAGTAAAGGAGGGGGTAAGGAAACATTGCCTGCCCTCGAAAGAACTGGCCAGCTTACCACAGTTAGCAGGTAGTCACCCACTAAGTTCCCAAATAACATCAAAATCAAAGAAATGAAAATGATTTATCATTGGAGCTTGGAATTTCTGGATTCCACAGGACAGAAACAACACAACTAGACCTGAGAGGAGAGCAGTTCTTATATCCAAACACTATCATATCGACATAGCAGCATTGAGTAAGAGAAACAAACGCAGAAATGTTGGAGAAACTTGGCAGGAATGGCAGCATTTGTTCACCAGCATTCTCTGGGTCTTATTCAAATTTCCAGCATCTGCAGTATTTTCCTTTTATTCTCTTGATGTGAGTTTTCTAAAAGAAAACAGAGGTGGCTACACAGCTTTCTGAGAAAGAAAGATGGAGAGTGGCAACAGGGTACACAGTGGATGATCTTCTCTAATGAAAAGCTTTATGATTATCTGTCAGGATCAACAACTGCTTCGGAAAGTTGCTATGTTGACTAGACCAAGCAAGTCACACAACCATCATCAGAGCCTACCCACCAATTCTCAACAGCACTGGGCATGCAAAGTATCAATTCATAGAATCTCTACAGTGTGGAAGCAGGCCATTTGACCAACTGAGTACACACCAATCCTCCAAAGAGCATCCTACCCAGAGCAATCCTCTATCCCTGATTTCCCATGGCTGATCCACCAAGCCTGCACATCCCTGGACACTACGGACAATTTACCATAGCCAATCCACCTAACCTGCACATTTTTGGACTGGAGGAGGAGAAAACCGGAACACCTGGAGGAAATGCACATAGACACGGGGAGAAAGTGTAAACTCCACACAGTCGTCCGAGGCTGGAATTGAACCTGCGTCCCTGGAGCTGTGAGGCAGCCATGCTAACCACTGAGTGACTGTGCACCCAGAAAATAAAAAGCTGGAGAGTAACCTCAGAGAATGATGAACTGAGTAGATAAGGCAATCATAAAGGAAATGCCTCCACTTGTGGGAGTCCTAATATTGGGGTGATATATGATTAGATCCCCTCCAGTGCAGAAACAGGCCCTTCAGCCCAACCAGTCCACACTAACCCTCCAAACAGTAACCCATCCAGACTCATTTTCCTCTGACTAATGCACCTAGCACTATGGACAATTTAGCATGACCAATTCACCTGACCTGCACATCTTTGGACTGTGGGAGGAAACCAGACACCTAGAGGAAACCCACCCAGACACAGGGAGAATGTGCAAACTCCACACAGACAGTCGCCCAAGGCTGGAATCAAACCTGGGACCCTGGTGCTGTGAGGCAGTAGTGCTAACCACTGAGCCACCATGCTGCCCATATGTAAAAGACTTGCTAATAAAATCCAATAGAGAATGAAATATTCCATGGCAGCATGATATTAAGCTACTTGTGGTAATAGGAGAGCGAGTGATCAACAGCTTGGTCAAACTTTTAAAGAGTGCCTTAAAGGAGGCCAGTGAATTGACAGGTAGAAAGGTTTAATGAGGACATTCCAAAAGCTAGGACCTTAGCAGATAAAAGCATGACCACCAACGGTTCAAGAGAAACAAATCCCAGAACGCACAAAATGCCTGAATCAGAGAATGGAAGGAGATTACAGAGATGGGGAGCTGTGAGTCCATGAAGGGATTTGAATAAACATTGGAGTGAATTGGAAAGTGAGAGATGGGTTTGGATGCTTCATTGAAGTTGTGGCAATTTAAGAGAATGTAAGAGTTTTGCGAAAGTACCATGAGAAAAAGAAGAGTTGGTTCTTCAAGATTGCCCACATTCATGATGACCACAATACCATGACCAGAAACTTCCTGCAAAAACATTTGATCTCCCTGAGAGACGGGAACAGCATGGTGAAAAAGAAAATTCTGGGAATTTCTATTTGACCTCTTCAATTAGTGGAAACCAGTTCAGGAGATCACATGGACAATATGTAAGTTAACCATTCAGCCACTTATCGATCTGGGGTTTCTACCCCAGACAAGAAGCAGTCTTGCTCTCATTTGAATTAATGCAGAAGGTTGGCACCCGCCCGCCCGCACCAGCTGACATCCAGCCATTCCTACTCTCTGGCAGTAGAAGACCTGCCTAGTATCTAGCCTACTCTAACCTTGGTGTCTCTATTTTCAAGTCTGTTTCTTATGTCCTGGTCCTGATGAGTGCAAGATTAACACCTTCAACTTCTAATTTCCTTTTAGCAATGTTTAATTTCTGTACGACCAAGCATTTATTTATTCCAACTTTATGTGCAATTAACACATGTACCATATTCCTCTTTGACCTGTCAAACTGAATTCATCTATCAATAAGCACTCAATGTGGAGCTTTCAGTATTTCATGGGACTAATAATCCTTGTTGTTCAAGGAAAAGTTCAAAATCGCATCACTGATTCTGTGTGAACACAACATTTGATCGATTTGAGCTAATTGGAGGAGTGCCTACTAGGGATTTTGTATAATAAACACTCCCCTCATTTCTACATTCTGGTTTCTGTCTTCACATTTGAAATGGAAATTTGGCTTACAGCTTCTTGTGAATTTGATGCCCTCCCATTGTGTAGAGATAGAAAATTTTTCACTGTTGATCTTACCAATATGTCTATTGTTTGCTTGATAGCTACTCATAAAACCACCGACAAACACTGTGACCCAGTCTATAGATACAATAAAACACAAGAGGCTTTCTCTTGATTGCCTCTCTCCTCCTTCAGATTTTGATTCTACACGTTCTCTGCGTATCTCAATTTTATGAATAACTCTACTTTCCAGAGATTGGCCTGTGGCTATGACAGGCCATTTGTGGATGAATTAATGGATCAGATAAGCAATAAAAGGGAGGAGTGTTGGCGATATGTGATTACAGATTAAAGTGATGCCATTCAAGGGTCAATGTTATATGGAACACTTGGGTAGAGAGCGACAAATAAAGATGAACACTCAAGAAATCGATGTACTAAAGTTTGTTCTTTCAACAAGTTGCAGACAATACTGTCACCTGCTGGTCACTTGTGTGATAAACTTGTTACATTGGCAAATGAACAAAAAAATGTTTCTCTATAGACAGCATTAGATTGTGCATTTTCTAGTGGGAATAGTGAGTCTACCAGTGAACATCGATACTCACAAGTAAACTGGATAGCAACCTTTGATGTCTGCACACGCAGCGTCAAATGGTGAAATTCTGGAAGTTGTTATCCATGATGCCTTCACTAATGGATTCAGCATTAGCAGGTGAATTTATGGTTTTTATCTCGTACTAACCCAATAAATATACCAGAAAATGTTAGATCTTATCTATTCATTTGTAACTCAATATTAATTAGGTCAACAAGTCTTAGTAACCACAATTGCTGGAGTTGAAAAAATATATTTAAACAAGTCTCAACCACTGTTGGAGGTAAAAGAAAAGACTTACTCTTTCCAGGTTTTTTTATCCAATGGGCCTCCAATTTCATGCCTTTTCTTTTTCTCTTGTTTTCTATACATGGCATTACATTGAATTACATATCCTGTTCAGGCCCTAGTGGCTCAGTAAGGATTCTTCAATCTGATCAGAAAAGTAATGGTTGAGTTAGTGAAATAGTTGTTTAAAGGCAAAATACTGCAGATGCTGGAATTCCAAAATGCTGGAGAAATTATCTGGCAGCATCTGTGGAGAGAGAAACAGAGGAATGTTTTCAGTCCAGTATGGTTTTTTTCAGAACTTCTTTGTGCCAGATTCAAAACATTAACTCCATTTCTCTCTCCACAGATGCTGGCAGAACTACTGAGTTTCTCCAGCTTTCTCTGTGCATTTGTTTATCCTGTATAGATAGATCCCAGGTCCCTTTCCGCTGAACAGCATGCTAAAATAGATCTTTAACTCTGGTAATTTATCATTCACAAAATGTGTGGTCATCAGTAAACTGGTGAACATTTGTTTGTCACTGACTTGACAAATTTGGGCCAATGTACAGACAATATATCCTCATATCTTTTTATTTCTGTCACCACCACAGTTAATATTAACATCCAATGAGAAACTTCATGAAAATACTCACTGAAGTAAAACAGTTAAAACAATATAGAGAGAAAAGTATGGAAATACTCAGGAAGTCAAACAACATAATTTGGTTTTCAAGTAAATACCTTTAAATTAGATTAGATTACCTACAGCATGGAAACAGGCCCTTCAGCCCACCTCCCTCTGACGAATACTCCTAGCACTATGGACAATTTAGTATGACCAATTCACCTGACCTGCACATCTTTGGACTGTGGGAGAAAACCCACACAGACACAGGGAGAATGTGCAAACTCCACACAAACAGTCATCCAAGGCTGGAATTGAACCTGGGACCCTGCTGCTGTGAGGCAGCAGTGCTAACCACTGAGCCACCATACCGCCCATCTTCCTAATCTTTCCAAAATCTTAAAACACTTTGTAGAAATCTTATAAAGATTACACCAATTGTTTTAGACTGTGCATGAAAAATTGGAGAGGATAATGTTTTAAAACAAGGGAATTGTGTAAGAAGATATTTGCTGTTTAAAAAAAAAGTTACTGGAGCACGATGTGAGGGTGAAAGAGTTCTGGAACCTTATTATAAGTGAAACGGAGTTCTGATGAAGAAGTGAGGAGGGTTTTTTTTTCTGTTTGAAACTTATGTACTTCAAAAAATATACGCAAATAAAACGCGAAGAAGGAGAGGTTGTTTTACATCGGTTTTTGTCTGTAGATTAAACACTGATGGAGGACTTGAAGAAGAGGTGTTTTTTTTTTCAATTATTGCAGCCAAGTGCTTGATATTTTTTAAAAAGATTTTTAAAAATCTTTTGCATGATTAAGATTTAAATCTGTGGGGAAGGAAGGGTAGTTTCTTTTTATATAAGTGCTATTGAGAGCTTCTTTTTAGGTTTAATGTCAGTAATGGCATTCAAGAGACTCTGAATGTGATGACTAGTAGATTTAGAGAAGAGATTACACAGCAGGATCAGTTAGTTGTATAGATGGGTGATTGTCAGGAAAAGTAAGAAGGTAGTTCAGAAGTCTCCTGTGGCTATTCCTCTCTCAAACAGATATTCTGTTTTGGGCACTGTTGAAGGGGATAGTTTCTCAAATGAAAACAGAGTTGGCAGTCCAATCTTTGGCACTATGAATGAATCTTATGTTAAGCAGAGTTTATCAAGCTTTAAAAGAATAATTGTTATGGAGGACTGTCTTGTTGGGAGCAGACAGGAGATTCTGCAGCAGTGAGCATGAATTTAGGAATGTTGCTTTCCTGTTGCCAAGGTTAAGGACACTCAGAATGTTAGAAGCATATTGTCAAAGGGGGGAGTTAGAAGTCGAAGATTGCTGTTCACATTGGTAGGAATGACATAATTAGGGAAAGGGTTAAGGATTTGCAGAGTGAATATAAGAGGTTAGGTTGAAGGTTAAAAAACAGAACTGCAAAGTAGTAATCTCTGGTTGATTCCTGGTGCTAAGTTCTAATGAAAGAAGGATCAAAAGGATAGGGGAGATAAATCAATGCTTGAAGAGATGGAGTGATGTCCAGGGATTCAGTTTCTTAGATCTTTGGGGTCTCTTCTGGGACAGAATCTCCCTACTCCAGAATCTCTTCTAGGACAGAAAAGACCCTTTCGAAACATATGAGTTTCACCCAAAATGGAAAGGGACAAATATCCTGGCAGAGAGATCTGCTAGTTCCACTTCAGGAGCCTGTGCATTGTAAGAGAGCAGGGTGGTGGGTTCGTAAGTAGCAAAAATAGATGAGGATTGTTCTGAATCAGAAAAGAGCATATTAATGAAAACAAAATAGACAATAGCAAGTCAGGGAACAAGGTAACGTTGAAAAAATTTATTGCGTTTATTTCAATGCAAGTAAGGCTGATGAACTCAGGGCATGTATCAGAACATCAGACTGGGGTATCATAAATATTGCAAAATGTGACTGAGGGAAGGGCAGGATTGACAGCTCAATGTTATGGTTTTTAAAAGCTCTTGGAAGATAGAAAGGGAAGCGGGGGAAGGAGGGAGGTTTCTGTGCTGTATATCTCTATGACTCTCTATGACTCAAACAGATGATCATATATGATATACCATTGCAAGTGCACCCTCTTGTGGCTATTTTGTTACATATGCACACAGGCAACTGAGAAGTTTCAGCTGAGTGCTTAAATTCCATGTTCATATATCAACCTATCTAAGAGCCCGGGTGTCCTTGGAGAAGGAGTACGCGGTGTCGACCAACACCCTGGAGTTGTGCAGGGAGAGGTGGGTGCCGCAGGGAGTGGAGTGCATCATTACTCCCTCCAACTCTATTTTGATTTAGTCCCTACCCTCCCCTTCACTGTTTTGATCACACAGCACTGCCCTTTGATGTGAAGGGCAGTGTTTATCACTGGCCACCCGGGTGTTTTCCTATCTTCCTGGTGGTGGAATTTGAATAAAGATTCGTGCACTTTGTGTCTTTCACTGTGTTTCACATCTGCACACACACCATGGGTGCTGGGGATAAAATAAGCACTACCGCACTTAGGTGGTAGTGTGGGGGTTAATATATTTAAAAAAAAAATAAAAAAATAAACAGGAGATTCAGGGAGTTGAGAAAAAAAATAGAAAAAAAAAATCAACCTATCTACCTCTCCTTTGAGATTCAGGATCTGGCTAAAAGGTGGGATTGTGGATGTCTTTAGTCAAACAAATTTGGTTAGGGAGAATTCCAGCAATTCAGAGAGGAATTGGGTTTTTTTGTTGAGAAATAGGCTTTTCAAAAAAAAAAATTCAAAGAAAATGCTGCAGATACACTTGGATAGAGTAATCTTTGAAGATTGAGATCAGATATTATTGGGCGAGTGGAATTTAGAAGAATTCTCATCAAAATGTTCAGGATACTTAAGTGGCTTGACAGGGTAAATGCTGAGAGGATGGTTTCCCATCATGGGAGAGTCCAGGGCCAGTGGCAGTAGTCTCAGAATAAAGTGGTGCCAATTTAAAACTGGAGATGAGGCAGAATTTCTTCTCTGAGGGTTGTGAGTCTCTGGAACACCATCCCACAGAGCTGTGAGGGTAGAGTCCTATTTATATTTAACACTAAGTTAAATAGATTCTTGATCAGTAGGGGATTCGCGAGTTATGGGGAAAGGACAGGAAAGTGGACATGTGGAATGTCGGATCAACCATATTAAAAGGCACAGCAGGACCAAGGAGCTGGATGACCTCCTCCTTATGGTCTTATAGACTTAACTAAGAGTTTTCCAGGATGTTACATGGAGTGGCTTAAGAATGCTAATAAAATCTTTAATTGCTGGATTATCTTTGATCAGGCAGAGGGGGAAAGGAAAAGAGCGTTTTATCGGAACAGGCCCAGAAGTGTATAAAGTGGCCTTCAAGAAGGCCTTTGACAAAGTGCCGCAAAGGAGGCTCATGAGTAAGATAAAGGCCCATGGTGCCAGTTGGAAGGTGCTAGCATGGTTAGAAGCTTGGCTGTCTGGCAGAAAGCAGACAGTGGGGATAAAAGGGTCCTTCTCAGGATGGCAGCCGGTGACAAGTGGTGTTCTGCAAGGCTCAGTGTTGGGACCACAACTTTTCACTTTATACTTTAATGATCTAGATGAAGGAGCTAAAGGTAAGTTTGCAAGCGATACAATGATAGGTAGAGGAACAGGTGGCATTGAGGAGGCGGAGAGTCTGAAGAAAGATTTGGACAGGTTAGAAGAGTGGCAGATGGAGTACAACGGGGGGAGTGTGAGGTCATGCACTTTGTTGGGAAGAATAGAAGCATGGACTATTTTCTAAGTGGGGAGAAAAATTCAGAAGTCTGAGGTGCAAAGAAGCTTGGGAGTTCTAGTCCAGGATTCCCTCAAGGTAAACTTGTAGGATGAGTCAGTAGTTAGGAAGGCAAATGCAATGATGGCATTTATTATGAGAGGACTTGAATATAAAAGCAGGGATGTACTTCTGAGGCTCTATAACGCTCTGGTCAGACCACATTTGGAATATTGTGCACAGTTTTGAGGGCGATATCTCAGGAAGGATGTATTGGGCCTGGAGTGAGTTCAAAGGAGGTTCACAAGAATGGTCCCAAGAATGAAAAGCTTAACAGATGAGAAATGGTTGAGGATTCTAGATTTACTCTCAATGGAGTTTAGAAGGAATGGGGGGGGATTCTAATTAAAACATACAGAATACTACATGGCCTGGACAGAGTAGCTGTTGGGAAGATGTTTCCATTGGTAGGATAGACTAGGACTCAAGGGCACAGCCTTAGAGTAGAGGGAAGGCCTTTTAGAATGGAGATAAGGAGAAACGTTTTCAGTCAGAGAGTGGTGAATCTATGGAATTCATTACCACAGAAGGCTGTGGAGGCCAGGTCACTGAGTATGTTTAATGATTTGGAGATGCCGTGTTGAATTGGGGTGTACAAACTTAAAAATCACACAACACCAGGATATAGTCCAACAGGTTTATTTGGAAGCACTAGTTTTCAGAGCGCTGCTTCTTCATCAGGTGGTTGTGGTCTATAAGATTGTAAGCCACAGAATTGATAGCAAAAGTTTACGGTGTGATGTAACTGAAATTATACTGAAAAAGATTGGATTGTTTGTTAAGTCTCTCACTTTTTAGAATGAACATGTTGGATTCAGTTCTTTCATATGTAAATTGCAAAATTTTTTTAAAGTTACATTCTCAAGTGAACTTTAACAATTGGTGTCATGTCTGCCCAGATAATGCACTGAAGGTGTGAGATGCCCTGTGTGAGACTGTCTGTGCCACAATGTTCAGACTGATTCTAATCCAATAAACGGTTCAGGTTAGAGGGGAAAGATATAAAAGAGACCTACAGGGAAACTTTTTCACACAGAGGATGATACATGTATGGAATGAGCTGCTGGAGGAAGTGGTGGAGGCTGGTACAATTGCAACATTTAAGAGGCATTTGGATGAGTATATGAATAGAAAAGGTTTGGAGGGATATGGCTGCGTGGTGGCAGGTGGGACTAGATTGGGTTGGGATATCTGGTCGGCATGGGCGGGTTGGACCGAAGGGTCTGTTTCCATGCTGTACAGTTCTATGACTCTATGACTGCAGTTTTTGAGCAAAATAAAATGCAATTCTGCAAGTACAAATTCACCCCACAAACTTATGTGTGTGTGTGTTATGAGTGTCTGTGAGAGAGTTTGTGAATGTGTGTGAGTGTGAATGTAAAGGGGTATATGTCTATGAGAGGGTGCATGTGTACGTGTGAGTGTGGGGGTGTATATGTGAGTGTATGAGAGAGAGCTTGTGTATGAGAAAGGGTCTGCGTGAGTGTATGGGTCTGTAGGACTCTGTGTGTGTGTGTATCTGTCTATGTATGTGTGTTTGTGTCTATATGTGTGTGTAATGCAGTGAGGTCACCTTTAGTGTGACATGAACCCAAGGTCCCGTTTGAGGCCATCCCCACGGGCACCAAACGTAGCTATCAGCCTCTGCTGGGTCACTTTTCGGTGCGCCTGTCCCAAAGTCTGTCTCGGAGGACGGTCAACTGAAGGTCAGAGGTCGAATGCCCCCGACCGCTGAAGTGTTCTCCGACAGGGAGGGAACATTCCTGTCTGTTGATTATTGTGCGGTGACCCTTCATCCATTGCCGTAGCCTCTGCTTGGTCTCACCATACTGCCAATGTTCGTAGCAATCTGCCCAGCTTTCAGGACAACTCCAAACAACTCTGTTACAATAGATGCTGCAAGATGTGTCAGAGTGTCAATATGGATACCACCATTACACGTGGGGATATCTCCCACCATGTACGTGGCAGGTACTCATGTGACTCAGCCAAAGTTGTCTATCTCATACACTGCAAGCAAGGATGCCTTGATGCAGTGAACACAGTCCTCCAATTTCTGAGCAATGAACCCAAACAAGCAGACAAAACACGTCCATAAACCCTAGCCACTCTCCCCTATATCAAAGACATCTCAGAAATAACTGCCAGACTGCTCAGACCCTTTGGCATCATGGTAGCCCACAAACCCAATAAAACGGCAGCTTTGTGGGCGGCACGGTGGCCCAGTGGTTAGCACTGCTGCCTCACAGTACCAGAGACCCGGGTTCAATTCCTGCCTCAGGCGACTGACTGTGTGGAGTTTGCACGTTCTCCCCGTGTCTGCGTGGGTTTGCTCCGGTTTCCTCCCACAGTCCAAAGATGTGCAGGTCAGGTGAATTGGCCATGCTAAATTGCCCATAGTGTTAGGTAAGGGGTAAATATAGAGGTATGGGTGCGTTGTGCTTTGGCGGGTCGGTGTGGACTTGTTGGGCCGAAGGGCCTGTTTCCACACTGTAATCTAAACTAAAATCTAAATCTAATGAACTCGAAACACTCTATGCAGACAACAAGCAAAACTAATGTCATTTACAAAATAGCTTGCAAGAACTGTAACAAACGCTACATTGGACAAACAGGCAGAAAACTAGCCACCAGGATACATGAATATCAACTAGCCACAAAAAGACATGACCCACTCTCACTAGTATCCTTACATATGGATGAAGAAAGACACCACTTCGACTGGGACAACAAATCCACCCTTGGACAAGCCAAACAGAGATATGCGCGAGAATTTCTAGAAGCATGGCATTCCAACTGGAACTCTATCAACAAACACATTGACTTGGATCCCATTTACCACCCCCTGAAAAAAAGAACAGGAAATGACATCATCATAGGAAATTATGTCACCACAGGAAATGACAGCACCAACCCTAGGAAACTCAAACATATAAATAGAAAGCAGGTTGCACTACCAGTGCTTGTTTCAGAGGCTCACTGAAGATGTTACCTAGTATGGTGACGAAATGTCTTCCAACTCAGCGAGCAAAACTACATCCACATACATATAAGTCTGTGGAGCGAATTTATAGAGTCATAGAGATATACAGCAGGGAAACAGACCCTTCAGTCCAAGCCGTCCATACCGACCAGATATCCTAACCCAATCTAGTCTCACCTGCCAGCACCCAGCCCATATCCCTCCAAACCCTTCCTATTCGTATACCTATCCAAATGCCTCTTAAATGTTGCAATTGTACCACCCTCCACCACTTCCTCTGGCAGCTCATTCCATACACATACCACCCTCTGTGTGAAAAAGTTGCCCATAGGTATCTTTCATATGTCCCCCCTCTCACCCTAAACCTGTGTCTTCCAGTTCTGGACTACCTGACCCCAGGGAAAAGACTTTATCTATTTACCCTATCCATGCCCCTCAAAATTTTGTAAATCTCTATAAGGTCACCCCTCAGCCTCCAACGCTCCAGGGAAAACAACGCCAACCTGTTCAGCCTCTTCCTGTAGCTCAGATACTCCAACCCTGGCAACATCCTTGTAAATCTTTTCTGAAACCTTTCAAGTTTCACAACATCCTTCCAATAGTAAGGAGACCAGAATTGCATGCAATATTCCAACAGTGGCCTAACCAATGTCCTGTACAGCCGCAACATGACCTCCCAACTCCTGTACTCAATACTCTGACCAATAAATCCCAATGCCTTCTTCACTATCCTATCTACCTGTGACTCCACTTTCAAGGAGCTGTGAACCTGCACTCCAAGGTCTCTTGGAGGTCTCAGCAACACTCCCTAGGACCTTACCATTAAGTGTATAAGTTCTGCTAAGATTTGCTTTCCCAAAATGCAGCACCTTGCATTTATCTGAATTAAACTCCATCTGCCACTTCTCAGCCCATTGACCAATCTGGTCCAGATCCTGTTGTAATCTGAGGTAACCCTCTTCGCTGTCCACTACACCTCCAATTTTGGTGTCATCTGCAAACTTACTAACTTTACCTCTTATGCTCACTTCCAAATCACTTATGTAAATGACAAAAAATAGAGGACCCAGCGCCGATCCTTGTGGCACTCCATTGGTCACAGGCCTCCAGTCTGAAAAACAACCCTCCACCACCACCCTCTGTCTTCTACCTTTGAGCCAGTTCTGTATCCAAATGGCTAGTCCTTCTTGTATTCCGTGAGATCTAACCTTGCCAATCAGTCTCCCATGGGGAACCTTGTTGAATGCCTTACTGAAGTCCATATAGACCACATCTACCACTCTGCCCTCATCAATCCTCTTTGTTACTTCCTCAAAAAACTCATTTAAGCTTGTGAGACATGATTTCCCACGCACAAAGCCATGTTGACTATCCCTAATCAGTTCTTGCCTTTCCAAATACGTGTACATCATGTTCCTCAGGATTCCCTCCAACAACTTGCCCACCACCGATGTCAGGCTCACTGGTCTGTAGTTCCCCAGCTTGTCCTTATCACCCTCCTTAAACAGTGTCACCAAGTTAGCCAACCTCCAGTCTTCTGGCACCTCACCTGTGACTATCGATGATACAAATATCTCACTTCTTACAAAATTACATTTAATTTTGCTCAAACATTGCATGAATCCATGGAAGATTGTGTAAATCTGTTTTTTTAGATTAGAATCAGTCTGTCCATTGTGGCACAGACAGTCTCACACAGGGAACCTCATACCTTAACTGCATTATCTGGGCCAACATGACACCAATTTGTTAAAGCTCACTTGAGAATGTAACATTAAAAAAGTTCTGCAATTTACAAACGAAAGAACTGACACCAACATGTTCATTCTAAAAGATGAGAAACTTAACAAACAATCCAGGTCTATTTCAATATATATTTTCAGTTACATCACACTGTAAACTTTTGCTATAAATTCTGTACCACCTGATGAAGGATCAGCGCTCCGAAAGCTAGTGCTTCCAAATAAACCTGTTGGACTATAACTGAGTAAATTTAAGACAGATAGATAGGTTCCTGAGTATCAAGGGGATCAAGGGTTATGGGCTAAAAGGAGGAGAATGGGGTTGGAAAACTTATCAGCCATGATTAAATAACAGAGCAAACTTGATGGGTTGAATGACCTAATTTCTGCTCCTAGGTCTCATGGTCTTATTGTCTAAGTGCTAAGCCAACTGAGTCAAAGACATGAGATCGTCAGACATCTTGTGTGAGCTTGAGGAACACTGCAGTTCCAAACTATTGGAGATCATTGAGAGTTATCGTTTGGAACAAGGAGTCAGGTGCCTGAGAGGATTTTTATGTTGCTTTGGGGAAAAAGAAGCAATCCATTCATTGCAAGTTTTGAGAATTTCCAGGGAAAGCATTGCAGGACTAAGTTGTGTGCAGTTTGAAATGTTGCAAAAATGCAAAGTGAAGTTTTGACATAGCTTCCCAAACAAAATTGCCCATGGACATGATAGAATGTGACTCAAGAGAAGTCAGATTAAATAATCAGTTTTCTGCTGAAGTGAAGCACTGTAGTAAACTGAACACAACAACGTTTCTAGTTAGTCATAGCAAAGTCCTGTTACTGATGTTTAGGCTGAAATTGGACACAGAATTGTCCATTTATGAAGACAGAAGGAAAAGGATCATCTTGCCAAGGCATTTGAAAGAGTGTGAATAGACAAACTGCCTGTGGAAGAAAAGGCAGCCACCATGCTGTTTCAAACAACATCAGATTGACGAAGTGTCAGTTGAGATCTATATGATCCCAGGCTCAAGGATGTCCAATGGATATTTGCAGGACACCTATGTCTGAGGGGCATTGAAGGATCTTTTTTAAACATGGAGTTTGAGGATATCAGTCAGTGTGATTTCACAAGTGGTATACCAGCATGAGCTGGAGAATCACTTAAAGGACTAACCCTCCAACTTTATATCTAATCTGGGTCAGATTAAAAATATCCACTTTCTTTTAGATAACCTCTGCACTGGAGATTCTTTGACAGGAGCCTCCTACACAAACCTAGCCAGGAAGCCTCAAATCCAGCCGTTTGGAAGATTTTCATCAAAAACCACAACCATATTTACAGCACTCAGCACTGTATTCTGAAGTTTAAATGTCCAGCAGACACTTTGATAGGCTAAGTAGGTATGGAAGATGAGGGATTAGGATGCCAAGTGGATAAAGTGGTTAGAATGCCAGTTGGCTGAGAAGAGCAGGATGCCAGTCATATGAGGTAGGTGGAGTGCCAGGTAGGTGAGGTGGGTTAGGATGCCAAGTAGATGGATGAGTGCTTAGGGACATCAGGTGTTGAGTCGGGTGAGGGGTTGCATTGGGTCAGATCAGTGGTTAGTCAAGTTGAGTGGCTGTCACATTATGGAAGGGGTATTGGGGTTGAATAAGATTGGGAGAAGTGTCAGCTCAATGATGGAGTGGAGGTGGTGGAGGGGTGCAGAGGAAAGATTGGTTGTGTTGGGTCTAAAACAAGCCATTGAAATATCATATGTATATTTCTCCTATCTCCCAATAGCCAGATTCATACTTTACTCAGAAAGACCCATTACAAATTAATCATCCCAAAATTTCCTGTGGGAAAATTTCCAAGGTGAGGGAGTCATAGAACCCCTACAATGTGGAAGCAGGCCATTCGGTCCATTGAATCCACACCAACACTCTGAAGAGCATCCCACA
This sequence comes from Chiloscyllium plagiosum, assembly GCF_004010195.1. Taxonomy (NCBI): domain Eukaryota; kingdom Metazoa; phylum Chordata; class Chondrichthyes; order Orectolobiformes; family Hemiscylliidae; genus Chiloscyllium; species Chiloscyllium plagiosum. Next base: position 81,880,391 of record NC_057718.1, read on the forward strand.
CAGATCCAGACTCCTACACTATAATCCAGCATTTACAATGGATAATCCACCTAGTTTACACAATCCTGGATACGATGGCGCAATTTAGAATAGCCAATCTATCTAACCTGCACATCTTTGGACTGTGGAGGAAACCAGAGCACCCAGAGAAAACCCACACAGGCACAGGGAGAACATGCAAATGCCATACATACAGTTGCCCGAGGCTGGAATTGAACCCAGGTTCCTGGTGCTGTGAAGTAGTAGTGCTAACCAATGTGCCACCGACAGAATGGTGTCGTTTGGGGTTTTCCCAAACTCCTCAGCATTCCTTTCTATTTCACTCTTGATTTTACAATTTTTTAAAATTTGGTTTTGGACGTTGTTTAGTCAGGTCACTTGATTAACATTGTTTGGTCTGGTTAACTTTGTCAAAAACAACATTGCTGTTGTTGGTAAAATATTTGGTTTCTAGGTGTTGGCTGCTGTGAATTAGAATCCGAGGAGGAATCCTTTAAAAATAGATATTACATTTTTGCCAGTGTTTCCAATGTTTAAAACAAATTCTGAACCATTCTGTGCAGTTTTTAAGCCCTGATCTCCATTTTCTTCCCTCTGCATGTTTTTATTTGTCCAATTCTTGGAAAGATGCTTTAAACAATGAAATGTCTGAGTTGTGTTTCGTAAGCAGTGAATTCATCTCATCCTGGTAAACTTCTGGATCATTCCAAACTTTGAGTTCTTCTCCCTGATCAAACCCTTCAATTTTCTTTTCCAGGAGATATAGGTGTAACAGGATCTCAGTTTTTAGAAACAATTCATGATTTCTGTTGAGTAAAATGCTCTTTGATTGCTTTAAGAACTTTGTTATTATTATGCTGATGTTCAGCTAAGAAAGCTTGACTTTCCTTTTTATTTAACTCAGAAATGGCCCAGGCAGCACTTAACTAAGCATGGTATCAAGGAACCTAATAAAACTGTAAGCAATGAGAATTTGGAAAACAAACTCTCCACTGATTGGAGTCAAATCAAATACAGAGAAAGAGGAATGTGACTGTCACAGACTGGTCATGCCAATCCTCAGACATCACTGTAGGAATTGCTCAGGGTACTCTCCTCAGCCTAAAAGTCTTAATTTGCTTCAATACACTTTCCTCCATCATTAGGTCAGACATAGAGGGGTCCACTAATGTTTGCAGCCTTCAGTTCCACTCTCAACTCTTCAGACAATGAAGCAATCTGCAGTTGCATACAGCAAGACTAGGACAACATTCAATCTTGGATTGACAAGTAGCAAGCAACATTCATTTCACAATTATGAGACAATGGCTATCTCAAGGGAAATAAAATCAAACCATCTCCCCGTGACATTTAACAGAGTTAACTTTGCTGAGGCCACTACAATCAACAGCCCGGGATTGCCTTCCACCAGAAGTGTAGCTGGACCAGCTCCATAAACAAGTGGCTACACAAGCAGATTAGAAGTTGTCATTTCTGTGGTCGATAAGTCCCAACCTGACAGTCCAAGCCTTTCCACAAGTTTTACTAGTCACAGCATCACAGAATTGTCACAGCACAAGGGAGGCCTATCATGTCTGTTCTGGTTCTATTACTAAGTGTCAATCAATGCTTTTCTCCCATATTCATGCACACCATTTCCAGCCAAATAATGATCCAAACGTTTCTTGAATGCCTCAATTGAACCTGTGTTCACCATTTTTCCAGGCAATGCATTCCATACTCTAACTACTCGCTGTGTAAAACTGGTCATCCAGGTCACATTAGGGACCTCACCCAACATTTTACATTTTCACTCCAACTCATAAAGGTGTGTTAAGATCTAAAAGATTCCTGGCATTTTTCTCTGGTTTCTCTCTTGCCTCAGCCTATTCCGTCTTCAGGTTTATCCATGTGACACACCTTCCTCATCCCTGTTCTCACAAAACTGCTGGCGTTGTGTAAGCTGAATAAAGGCAAAATACTGCGAATAATCTAAATCTGAAATAAACATAGAGAATTCTGGAGAAACCCAGCAGGTCTGTCAGCATCTGCGAAGAGAAAAACAGAGTTAACATTTCAAGTTTTGGAGAGTCATATCATACTCGAAATGTTAGCTCTCATTTGCCTCTTTCGACAGATGCTGCAGACCTGTTGAGCTTTTCCAGCATTCTGTATGTTTGTTTCTTGTGTAAACTGATATGATCAACTGAAATCTATGATTCTAGACATTTTTGACAATTCTCTTTCCTCTCATCTTCAATCCTACTACTACAAACTCCCTCCTTAATTAAAAAAAAAATTCTTAGACTTTTCTGCCCTTTTACCCTACACCACCATCTTTCTTTCCACATCCCAAATTCATGCCCATCTTTCCATCTGCTCCATATTTGAATCCTTCCAATCTGATTTCTGTACCTGTCACAGGACTGCAAGTGCTCTTATTCTGGTCACACACGATATCCTGTGTGACTGTGACATAGATAAACTACGCCTTCCCATTCTTCACAACCTGTTTGCAGACTCTGACATCGTTGAAAAGTCCCATCCTCCATCATCCAGTCAAGAGGCACTACACTTTATCTTTCTATTATTATCTGTCCAGTCAGAGCCACAGAATCACTTGAGATGACTTATTTTCTTGTTCTCTAAGGACTGCAATGCTTCAAGAAGGCAGTTCACCACCACCCCCTGCAGGGCAATTAGGGTTTGGCAACAAATGCCTTCTCAGCCAGCAATGCTCACATTCAATGAACAATTAAAACAAATTGTCTATTCTTAAGGATAATCCATTGTAAGAACATTTTTGCTTCAGGACATTTGAATGAATTGCTAATATAGGATCTTTAACGTGAAAAACATTTGCTTTAAACAAAGGTTCAGACACAAGAGACAGTTGTCACTATGGATGTTCACTTAAAGCTTGTCAGACTCTGTTATCTCTAGAGAGAGCTATGAAGAGTCCTTGAAATGCAAGAGACTCCTTCAATTATGTCTATTCAATTTTCGAAAAGGTGTGAAGATTCCTTGGTGTTACAACACAATGATGAACCCTTCTGCTAATTAAATCAAACACTCAGAAAAGCTCACCTTGCCCCATAATCTGTTAAAGTGTGAGTGACAGAGAACTTCCAAATTCCACTATTTAAAGAAAAAATAATCAATTTATTTTTTAATGCTAAAAGTGAACATTAAACAATAACTATTTACAACTCTAAGCCTCCTTTCTCTTAAAGGCTTGTTATCTACCTTCAACTCTATAACAATATACTGATGCAATAAATACCCCTATTAAAATTAAACCAGATGGTGGCTGTCATCATCAGTGTCTGTCTTCTTTCAGCTACAGATCTCCCTGGGTCATCTTCGGTCTTTTGCTGCAAAGATGCTTCATATGAGAAAGGTACCTTTGATAGAGAGTGTTTTGAATGGCAGTCTCTCTCTCTCTCTAGATGGCAGTTTATTATCTCTGGCTAACTCTCAAAAATGCCTGCTCCTTTATAACCCAAAGATTGGATCGTCTCATTGGTTCAAGGTTGAAACAAACAATACATTCAAGTTTGATTGGGTTTTAGTATCCTGGGGTATAATTTAAACTGAGTGGTTAAATTTGAACTGTTGTGAAAACAGTTGTCACATATTTTCGAGTTTCCAGTACACTCTGAGACAGCTAGTCGGTCACATGACATGTGCCTGCACCCTCTCAGTGCAAAACAGTTTTCACTCTCTCTTAAAGGTACAGTACCTGCCTTCAACTTCATAACATTAGCTTCAGAGAGAGCAGGAGACAGGAAGATACTTATAAGGGATGACAGCACCCTTTCCCTTCTGAAACAATGGCTCATTTGAAACTAAGAAAGCAACCATTTTGCTTTGGCTGTGATAAAGACAGGTTATAAAACCCCATTTTGGAAAGAATCCTGAGGAAGGATGCTGAGAGGTATCAACAGAGTTCTCGGCTAAGGAAGTATGTGGAGGAAGGCATTCAGGAATCAACTGCTGTTCTGAGGAAAGAGACCAGACGACCTCTAAGTGTTGTAAACACAGAACTAATGAAGAAATAGAAACCTTATTTCTCTCTCAAAATCAACTAACATGCTGAGTGCACGTACATAGGCAAACACTGACTAACACAGAAGACATCACAGTGGCTAATGTGACTTCGAGTTTCAGTCCCTTCATTTTATTAAGAGAAATGTGAGGAAAAAACAGGCCTACAATGATCTTGAAGACTGATCTTACTTTCTTCTTTTTAAACATGTTTTATCCATACCTACTTTTAATCTTTCTACATGTATTTTTACTTAATAAGTTTATCACTTTTACTTGAAAAACTATTACAGTTGTTTTCTGATAAATTAACTTCTACCCTGTTTGATGATACAGCTGTGCTGTTTTTTTTTAAAACACTGGAAAACCAAAAGAAAGCCACATACAAACTTATACAAATATTTTGTTCAGAGGGCACTCTGCAAGCACACCTAGTGTGTGGTAATGACAGCTCCACAACCTCTGGAATTCACCAAAGATCTATCGATGTCCCCTTCTGTTTTCTACATTTTGCCACAAAGCAACATGATTCAAAGATCTGTCCTAAACATACATTGATGAGCCATTGTTTTACCTCCTGACCCTTCACTGTCTCTGAATTATCCATCTTTCTGTTTTGTTTGAGCAGTAATCTGCTCCAACTAATATTGGGAACACTGAGCCATTGATTTCAGATCCAGTGCACAAATTGTTCTGTAGCCATGAGTGTTCCCTCTTTCTAGCAATTACCTGAGGTTTCACAAGATTTTAGTGTGGGACTTGGTCCTAAGATGTGCTTCTGTACATATATCTGCTCCATCACCAAGACCTGCCACATCTGCCTCTGCAATATTACCTGATTCCTGATGAAGGGCTTTTGCCCGAAAAGTTGATTCTACTGCTCCTTGGATGCTGCTTCACCTGTTGTGCTTTTCCAGCACCACATTCTTGACTCTAATCTCCAGCATCTGCAGTCCTCACTGTCGCCTAATATTACGTGTCTGCATACCAACCCAGCTCACCTGCTACCAAAAGTCTATACCTTTGCTTCCTTTGGACTTGACCATTCCAATGCACTCCTGACTAGCCTCCCATTTCCATCCTCCGTAACTTCCAGCTCATCCAATACTTTGCTGCCTGCAACTGAACGTGCATTATGTCACATTCATCTGTCACACCCCAGCTTACATTGGTTCAGCAACAACTTGATGTCAACATTCTTATCTTTATTTTCAAGTTCCTCCATAGCCTCGCCACTCCTTATTTCCATTAACCTCCAACAGCTCTATTGCTCTTGGAGCAGAGAAGGTTAAGGGGAGGGCTGACAGAGGGGCATGGACAGCAGCTGCTCTCCTTTGTCAAAGGGCCAATTACAAGAAGACATAATGTTAGAGTGAAAGGAGGAAGGTTTCGAGGGCATTTTAGGAAAATATTTTCACCCGGAGGGAGGTGGGGGGTTCTGGAATGCACTACCTGGGTGGTTACTTGAGGCATAAAGCCTCACACACTTTAAAAAGTACTTGGATAAGCAAAATGCCCCATAGAAGCAGCATCAAAAGAAAGATGCCAGCCACATAAAATGATGATAGGGCAGATACAGATAGGTTTTAAGGGCCACTTAAAGGGTGGGGGGTGGGGGGGGGGGTGGGAATAGAGACGTGAATAACAGAGGTACCTAACAAATAGGAGCAGGAATAGGCTATCCAGGAGTCATCATAACATTCAAGACTCTGGGCCTAGCGTGGGAAAATGGGACTAGTTGAGGTAGCAGTACATTTTTGGTGGTACCGACTTGATGAGCCAAAGGACTGATTCCTTACTGTGTAATTCTATGATTTTAGCCGTTCAAGATATCTGCTCACCTTCTTATGCAACCCCACCCACTGCTATTTTAATTGACAGTGCTGTTGACCATATTGGGCGGCACGGTGGCACAGTGGTTAGCACTGCTGCCTCACAGCGCCAGAGACCCGGGTTCAACTCCCGCCTCAGGCGACTCTCTGTGTGGAGTTTGCACATTCTCCCCGTGTCTGCGTGGGTTTCCTCCGGGTGCTCCGGTTTCCTCCCACAATCCAAAAATGTGCAGGTTAGGTGAATTGGCCATGCTAAATTGCCCATAGTGTTAGGTGAAAGGGTAAATGTAGGAGTATGGGTCTGGGTGGTACACGCTTCGGCGGGTCGGTGTGGACTTGTTGGGCCGAAGGGCCTGTTTCCACACTGTAAGTAATCTAATCTAATCTAATCATACTCACAACCAAAGGAATTCCTTCTCTGAATGTCTTTGAAAGATTGCAAAACAGGTTCAATTCCTGAAAAGGGTGGATTGTCCTCTGAGGAAATATTAACTGGACTGATCCTAAATTCTTTGGAAAGTAGAGGAATGAAAGATGATCTCATTTAAACAGCCAACCTTCTTCTCAGGATTGGCCAGGTCAATGCAGGAAGGATGGTTCCCCTGTGTGGCGATGGAACCAGGCACACACTTGGAACATATGAGCTAGGTCATTTCAGACTGACACACCATGGAACTTCTTCACCTGGAGGGTGATGAGTCTTTCACTTCTCCATGTGGAGGATCTATCATTGAGTATGATCATGACTGAGATCAATAGATTTCTACATATTAGAAACATCAAGGGTTCATTCAGGAAAATGGTATTGAAGTAGAAAATAGCTATGATCTAATTGAGTGGTGGAGCATACGCAAATGACTGGTGTGCCAACTCCTGCTCCTATTTGTTAAGATACTTCTGTTATTCACTTCTCTTCCCCCCCCCCACTTTAAGTGGTCCTTTTTAAAGACATTAATTAGCGGAGCAGTCATTTTTGTTGCAGGATTCAGCTGCTAAGACTGAAAATTAATTTCCTTCAGTTCAAAAAATAAATCTAACTGAAGGGCCAGCGTATCTAATAAATAGTCTCTAGTACCTTATACAAATAGTGTTCCATTATATTATTTATTTTCAGGATCCCTTATCCACTCTGCTGCCATGTACAGGTGAAAGCACACATAAATCTCATTCACCTTGAGAATTCTGTACTTAAATTGATGAACAGTCATTATCGAAATGGATAGGAGCTCAGTGGACTCTGCAGAAATGTAATTAAATTAATTAAACTGATGGTCTCTGCATTTAGCTTCCAGTTTGTTCAATGGGGGAGGGGGAAATTAAACAGATTTTATCTTGTAAAAATGTAGTTTGTCACAAACAGGCAGAACTCAAGTGACATTGTGCATTCACTATGGGTCATTTGACAACATTTTCATCTGAGTTGGAAGGTCACAGTTTCAAAGTCCACAGACTCAAATTCACGCTTCTGGGGAAATCACTGAGGGAAGTGTTTCCTTTCAGATCAAGAGTCTGCCTGCGACCTATAATTTTTCATTGGTTATATCAAAGATGAATAGGTGAATTCTTCAGTGTTGAAAAAGAAACAAAGGAGCTGCAGATGCTAGAAACAGAAACAAAATCAGAAATTGCTGGAAAACCCAGCAAGTCTGGCAGTGCCAATGGTGAGAAATCAATATTAATGTTTCAGATCCAGAGACCCTTCTTCAGAAAAGGTTGGTATATCCACAGAACATGGGATGGAGGATGGTGGGGGAGGGGGAATAAATGATAGGTGGAGGTAGAGCCCAAAAAGAGAGAAAAACAAAGGACTGAGGTCAAAAAGTGTGGCGCTGAAAAAGCAACAGGTGGGATAGTTCAAGAGGGCGGTGCCAAGTTGGAGGTTTGGGTCTGGGATGAGGTGAGGGGGTGGGAGATGACAAAACTGATGAAATCAACATTGATGCTTGTGGTTGGAGGTTCCCATGGTGGAAGATGAGGCGTTCTTCCTCCAGGCATTGGGTGGTTTGGATTTGGTGATGGAAGAGACCCAGGACTTGCAGGTCCTTGGTGGAGTGGGAGGGGGAGTTGAAGTGGTCGACCACAGGCCATGGGGTTGTAAGGTGCATGTGTCTCAGAGATGTTCCCTGAAACGTTCTGCAAGTTGGCGTCCTGTCTCCCCGAGGAGATCATATTGAGTACAATGGACACAATAGATGAGGTAGGTGAGTGTGCAGGAAAATCTCTGCTGGATGTGAAAAGATCCTTTGGGGTCCTAGAGATAGAGAATGAAAGGTCCAGGAAGGGGAGGGAAGTGTCCGAGATGGTCCAGGTGGAAGGTGTGGAAGGTGTTCATAAAGTTGGCAACAGTTCAACCTCTTCATGGGAGCATGAGGTGGCATCAATAGTCATCGATGTAACAGAGGAAAAGGTAGGGAATGGTGCCAAGTGTAGCTGTGAAAGATGGACTGTTCCATGTACCCGACAAAGAGGCAGGCATAGCTGGGGTTTATTTGGGTTCCCATGGTTACCCCTTTGGTTTGGAGGAAATGGGCAGGATGAGGACCAGTTCCACCATTGATGAGTGTGTTGGTGGAGGGGGACTGGTTGGGTTGGGGCAAGAGGCAGAACCAGAGAGGGCTCGGAGACCTTTGTCGCGGCGGATGGTTGTGTATAGGGACTAGGTGTCTATGGTGAGGATAAGGTGTTCGGGGCCGTGGAAATGAAAGTCATGGAGGTGGTGAAGGGCATGGGTGGTGTCCCGAATGCATGTGGGAAGAACCTGGACCAAGGAGGACAGAACAGTGTCAAGATATGAGGAGATAAGTTTGGTGGGGTAGGAGTAGACAGAGACAATGACTGGGACAGTCAGGTTTGTGGATTTTGGGTAAGAGATAGAACCAGTAGGTGCGGGATCCCTGGTCTATGAGGTTGGTGGCTGTGGATGGGACAACCCCTGAGATGATGGCATTGTGAATGGTCTGTGAACAGTCGATCTTCTGCAGTTATATTGGCACCATCCCCACCTTTTCCTCCACTACATTGATGGCTGTATTGGCGCCACCTTGTGTTCCCATGGGGAGGTTGAACAGTTCATCAACTTCACAAACACCTTCCACCCTGACCTCAAGTTCGCGTGGGTCATCTCGGACACGTCCCTCCCCTTCCTGGAACTCTCAGTCTCCATGTTTAGTGACAGAGTCAACATGGACATCTACTTCAAAACCACTAACTCCCACAGCTAACTGGACTACTTCCTCCCACCCCCGCTCCTGTAAAAATGCTATCCATTATTGCTAATTCCTCTGCCTCGGCCATATCTGCTCCCAGGAGGAACAATTCCACTCCAGCACAGCTCAGGTGGCCTCCTACTTCAAGGACCACAATTTCCTCTCCCATGTGGTCAACAATGCCCTCCAGCACATCTCCTCCACTTCCCATACCTCCTCTCTTGACCCCCACCCATCATAACAAGGATAGAACCCCTACCCCCGGTCTTCACCTTCCACTCCACTAATCTCTGAATACAGCGCATTATCCTCCGCCATCTCTGCCACCTGCAATCAGACCTCACCACCAGAGGTATATATTCCCTCCCCACCCCAATCAGCATTCCACAGAGACCATTCCCTCCGTGAGTCCCTCATTAGTTCCACACTCCCCACCAACCTGGCACCTTCCCTTGCTGCCGCAAGAGGTGTAAAACCTGCATCCACACCTCCTTCCCACCTCCATCCAAGGCCCCAAACGATCCTTACACATCCGGCAGTGATTTCTCTGCACATCCAAACACGTCATCTACTGTGACTGTTGCTCTCGATGTGGTCTCCTCTACACTGGGGAAACAGGATGCCAACTCATGGAACATTTCAGAGAACACCTCTGGGACACATGCACCAAACAACCCCACCCCTCTGTGGCCAATGAATTCAACTCCCCCCTGCCCCATGCAAGTCCTGGGTCTCCTTGACTTGAAATCCAAGTCACCTAATGCCTGGAGGAAGGACGCCTCAGCTTCCAATTGGGACCCTCCAACCACACAGCATCAATGTTGATCTCACCAGTTTCATCATCACCAGTTTCACAGCCTCCCCCCACCTCATCCCAGATCCAACTCTCCAACTCGGCACCACCCTCTTGAACTGTCCTAGCTGTCCAACTTCCTTCCCACCTATTGACTCCACCCTCCCCTCTGACCTATCACCATCATACCCCAACTCCATCTACCCATTGCCTTCCCAGCTGCCTTTCCCCAGTCCCATCCCACCCTCCTATTCATCTCTCAGCACCCTTCCCCCCTTCCCACATTCCTGATGCTGCCTAACCTGCTGTGCTTTTCCAGCACCACACTTTTCAACTCTGATCTTTAGCATCTACAGTCCTCACTTTCTCCGAGACAAAGGACTGGGTAAAGGTCAGTCTATGAGAATGAATAGCTGTTATTGAAGACTATTAGTAGCTGACAGTGGGTTGTGTGTGGTAGAAACCCATGTGATGACAAGGTTTGGTGTGTGGGCATTGGGGTAAGGACATGAGAAAAGGTGCCTCAAGCCCTAAAATTGTTGAACATGAAATTGAGTCCAGAAGGTTGCAGAATTCCCAAGTGGAAAACGTAGTGCTGAGTTTCACTGGCGCACTGCAGCAGAGATGTTGGTCAAAGAACATGGCGGAGTGTTGAAGTGGCAGTACTGTATTTGCTGCTCACAATGCAGGTCTCCTGTACGTTGGAGAAATGGAGCACAGACTGGGTGACCCTGAACTTCCAGTTGCCTGACACTTCAACAAACCACTGTGTTTCCTCTCCAACATCTCTGTCTCGGGTTTGCTGCCGGGCAATTTCTGTTTTAGATTCTTCAGGATAGTCTGGCCAATACTTGTCCCTCAACCAACATCATTAGAAAATATTCTTTGGTCATTATCACATTCTAATTTAAGGAACCTTACTGTGCACAAATTGGCTGCACGCTTTCCACATCACAACGATGACTACACTTCACAAGCACATAAGTGATTACAAATTCTTTTGGGTTGTTCTGAGGTCATGGAAGATGGTGTATCATTATCTAAATGATACCTACCAATTTTGTCAGGTCTACACAAGCTTTGTTTCAAAACAGTGAAAAAAAACCCTTGTTGGCCGAAACAAATCACATGACAACCCTTCATGAGTGACAACCCTTTAATAGCTTTTAATCAAATATATTCTTTCACTCATTAATCGTCCTCTCTGCTATGGAGGGCACCTTAATGATGTGAAGTGACAGCATTTGTCACTGAGTGATACAAGCACCTTGTCCGAGTTGCTGAGCACCAGTGAGTTTTAATTAAATCTGTCAGCTCTTGTTGTTTAAAATGTTAATTGTTACAATTAGTCAGAAGCCAGAGCTAAAGGTCTGTCAAATCACTATGGTCTTTTAGCTGTTGCACTTAAGTTTTGCAAAATAAAGTTGTCAATGTTGAACCCTATTTTAAATATCTCAATATCAAGTTCAAGTTGCTTTGTAAATAACTGTAAAAGTCAAAAAATGTTGCAATTATGCACCTAAAACCTGTATTCTTGAAAATAAGCAAAAGAGCTTTCAGCTCAGTAGCCTGCCATGGCCTTTGGCAGGGAACCAATGGTGTGAAAGCTCACTTCTGAAATTCTCCTGGTCTTCCAGGATCAATCCCATGAGAAACATACTCACTAGTGACATGTATACTTCTGATCTCCCAGTTATAACTCTGTGTGACATTATTATCAGAATAAACACTTAAAAAGAAATATTCAAGTAAATCTCTGGATTACAATTGTACAGGTGCTACTAGTGGGTGGCACGGTGGCACAGTGGTTAGCACTGCTGCCTCACAGCGCCAGAGACCCGGGTTCAATTCCCACCTCAGGCGACTGACTATGTGGAGTTTGCACATTCTCCCCGTGTCTGCGTGGGTTTCCTCCGGCTGCTCCGGTTTCCTCCCACAGTCCAAAGATGTGCAGGTCAGGTGAATTGGCCATGCTAAATTGCCCGTAGTGTTAGGTAAGGGGTACATGTAGGGGTATGGGTGGGTTACGCTTCGGCGGGTCGGTGTGGACTTGTTGGGCCGAAGGGCCTGTTTCCTCACTGTAATGCAATCTAATCAATCTAAAGAGTAACACTTTAGCATTAAGCCATGATTTGGTCATAACCATGGCAGAATGAAAATCAAATGTAAAGTCAAGCTCCCAATTCCCAACCGTGGAAGCTCAGAGTAATGCGCATTTTTAAAACTTTGTAGTGCAGTTGATATTGGAACCCTCTCCTGAAAAAGCTTCTGAGGGGTGATCAATTAAACATTTCATAACGATGACCGATAAGGCTGAATGTTACTGGCCCCTAGAAGGTAGGACCAAAGGAAGAAGAGGAAAGAGGTAAGGTAGCAGCAGCCATGTTGTGAGGTATTCTTCTTCACTTTCTATTGTTCACTCACCATCCCTTCCTTTCATTCGCTCAAGGTTTGTAACATTTCCATCTTTCCTCAGTTGTGATGAAGGGTCACTAGCTTGAAATGGGGAGGGGCTTGCTATTTGTGTACCCCCTACCCCAAAGTTTCCCCTCTGTTACTCTGTCGACCCTAGCACCTCTATCCACTTGCTGGGGTCTGTCAGCCTAATCTGACTGAGAACTTGCCTCCATCATAAGTTCAGAAATGGGGATGTTCAACAATGATTAACACAATGTTCAGCACCATTCACAATTCTTCAGATATTGAAGCAGTCCATGTCCAAATGCACCAAGACCTGGACAAATTACCATTGGTCTGGTAAGTAGCAAGCAACATTCACACTAGGCAATCTAACCATCTCCCCTTGACATTCAATGACATTAACATTACTGGAACCTCCACTATCAACATCCTAGATATTGATAAAAAAACTGATAAATAACTTAACTGGACCAGCCACAACAGCTGACCAGAGGCTAAGAATACTTCAGCAAAGCTCCTTCAGCAATCTATTCCAAACTCATGACCACTTCCACCTAGAAGAACAAATGCAGCAGATGCATTGAAATGCCACCATCATAAACTTCCCCTTCAGTTCACACACCAACCTGAATTGGAAATATATCATCAGTTGCTGGGTCAAAATCCTCAATCTTTCTCCCTAATAGCACTTTGAGCAGTAGCTACAGCAAATCAAATACAGTAATTATGACTATTCTAGGGCAATGAATGCTAATCTTGCCAGCAATAACTCACTTCCCAAACTGGATTCAAAAAGATTCTAAACATGTCTTAAAGTCTAGGTTCCATTGGAGCCCATTCCCTCAGGGACTGCCCAGTGGTTTTTAAGTGACAGCAGAGCAAGCTGGTAAAGTCTGTCCCTCACATTTATACTGGAGGTGGGTCTCAGCCCCACATCACATTCAGCCTTATAACTCAGTTTGCGTCTGAAGACATACTGAGCATTTCCAGCACGTTTCCTTTTATTTCAGATTTCCAGCATCTGCAGTATTCTGCTCTTCTACACAGTGATGGTCTGCTTTCTGCCTCATTCCCTTAAGGAGTTCATAAGACAACAATTGATTCTGTGATTCAATTTTGGAATGTTGTTGAGCGGAATGGCATTTATTGCCAATCTCCAGTTAACTTTGAGAAAGTGATAGTGAATCTTCTTCTTGAAGCACTGCACTGGATACAGTGAAGGTCTTCCCATAATGCTCTCAGCTCCAGAGATTCAGACTGTTGAAGGAACATCATAGATGTCTATCAGAATGGTATTTGACTGAGAGGGGAGCTGAGAATCAGCAGTGTTCCTTTCCTGATCTAAGTAAAGACAATCAACTTCACCCCAACCTCATTGTTCCAACTCTGATCTTCAGTAGGACCACATCTGTGGAAGGACCGTTTGCTATGTCACCCAAATCTTCATATATTATCAATTTTTCTCACCATCTTTTACAGCTTCTTTAAGGTCTACCTCTGTTTTGAGCTACTTCCCCTACCTCTTGCATTTACTCTGAAGTGGAACCTAAATTGCAGCAAGAGGTGGGATCTTTTCACGACTAAGGCAGCCCTTGCTACAGGTATGAATACTAAAGAGCTGGTGATGTTTGTGGGATTGGAAACCTTAACTGAACAATTTAGATTGATGCCACAGAAGGAGGCCATTTGGCCCACCCTACAGATGCTGGAAAGGGAAAAGCCATCCAGCCGCATTGAAATTTGCAGCTCTTAGTTCACTTGTCTGCAAGATACAGCACTTCAAGGGCTCATATTTTATAAATCTTGAACTTGTTTCTTTAATAAATGCTGGTTTCCACCTTTCATCATGCTTTCAAGCAGTAAATTCCAGACCCCATGACCTCGTAGATGTAAAGGTCCTTTAATCCTTCTAGTTTTAATCTATGACACTCATTCCTGTTATTTCTAACAGAAGTAGATGCTTCCTATCCATACTGTATAGGCCCTTCATAAATCTATATACCTCAATTAAACTTCCTTCAGCACTCTGTTCTCCAAACAAAATCAACTTTATTCAATCTTTCCTCATTACTAAAATTCCCTATTCTTGTTAATGTCCATGTAAACCTCCTCTGTACCCTCTCTAATATGGTCATATGTCTCCTGTACTCTACCTGTGACCTAACTAGTGTTTTACAGAGTTCCTGCTCTTTAACTCTGGGTCTTGACCAATAATGAAAATTAGTCAAGGAAGATATCTGGCAGCTTGGCCACCCTCAGTGATCTGAAATAAAGTCAGAAAGCACTGGAGACACTAAGCATGTCTGGCAGCATCTGTGGAAAGAAGACAGAGTTAACATTTCGACTCTGATATAACTAGGTGGCATGGTGGTTCAGTGGTTAACACTGCTTCCCTCACAGTACCAGGGACCTGGGTTCAATTCCAGCCTCAGGCAACTATCTGTGTGAAGTTTGCACGTTCTCCCTGTGTCTGCGTGGGTTTCCTCCAGGCGCTCCAGTTTCCTCCCACTGTCCAAAGATGTGTAGGCTAGTTGAATCGACCATGTTAAATTGCCCATGTGTTCAGGGATGTGTAGGTTATGTGCATTAATCAGGGGAAGTGAAAAGTTTGGAAATGGGTCTGGATGGGATACCTTGGGAGGGTCAGTGTGGACTTTCCACACTGTAGGGATTCTATGAGATCTGATGCTACCAAAGAGAGATCTGTGGGACTATGCATTCCAGGGTGTTATTGATCCCTCTAAACTTCTCAGAATCCTCTTACATTATTTATACCTATTTGACCAGTTCATTGATATTTTCCTGCAATTTCTTCCCTTTTAACAATCAAATGGTCAATTTTTGTATCATCTGCAAACTGGTGCAATCCCCACAGAAACCAATACATTTTTAAGGAACCCCCTCAAGCAAACAGCAAGAAAACCAAGAGACATTTCACTATTTAAAATTTTTACTGTAAACAATCATTAAAATCAACAGAACTCAAACATTCATTAACAGGTGAGAGCTATTATAAATTAAGTGGAAATGTTGCTTTAAATACTATGTAGAAGGAAGATACCACTCACCTTGTTACAAACACTAATATTATTTACCACGGAAACATGGGATAATGTCATTTTACAGTTTTTCTGACTTATCCTGCATTTTGTAGGATTTCTCACTTTCCATCCAATCAGTCAGCTCTTGAGTTATATTCATCAAAAGCCATATTCTCTCCAAAGTCCTTGGATAAGGTCATTGTTGCCAAGGAAGATATCTATATTCAGCATGGTAGCTAGGTGGTTAGCACTGCTGCCTCACAGTGCCAGGAACCCCATTTCGATTCCTGCCTTGGGCGACTGTCTGTGTGGAGTTTGCACATTTTCCCTGTGTCTGTGTGGGTTTCCTTCCCACATTCTAAAGATGTGCAGGTCAGGTGAATTGGCCATGCTAAATTGCCCATAGTGTTTGGGGATATGCAGGTTAGGTGCATTAGTCAGGGGTAAAAATAGGGTAGGGGAATGGGTCTGGGTGGGTTATTCTTCAGGGGGTCGGTGTGGCCTTGTTGGGCTGAGGGATTCCACATTGTAGGAATTCTAATCTATAATCCCTCTCTCACTCAGGTCATGGCAGTCTTTCTGGCAAAGAGTCCCCAGAATCTTTCTTTCCTGACCCCTTTAATTGGTCTGATGGGCTTTGACATCACTTCAACAACAGGAATCATTTTACCCAAATCACAATCCCTGCCTCTCTGTATGTTCAAAGTTCTGCCCTTTACAACTGTACAACACACTTAGTAGCACAGAGCTGATGCTTAAGTATTTTTGGTATCAAGTTTTTCTTTTGGAGGAGTTCTCAGTGCAAGGCTGAGTGAGATTTATCACTTTATCTCACTGAATATACCTCAATAATTCCTATCCTACCCCCATGGCATTCCTCACATCTGATTCTAGCTCCAGTTAACCAAGTGCTATTGCCAGGACAATTCACCACTTGCTGAATGTCCACCAAAAGACAATCATCCCTGCGTCATATTTGAAAGATCTCTGTGCACCCGGATGAGCACTAGTATTCTGAAGCTGCTCTGCTCTGTCAAGGATGGAATCGGAACATGTCAATGAAGGGGATGATGGAGCCTCAATGTATTTAGTGTAATTGGAAACTAGACATTGATGAGGCAAGGCGTGGCATTAATAAGGCATTTAGCAACCTCTAATCCCCCTTAATTGGCAACTCACTGCTGCCTAGTGAGAAACCTGTCTTGCCAATTGACAAAAGCTTAAGTGAGTTGCTTCTGATGTTGAGATAGGCCTTCCCACCTTTTTCATCTGATTCTGACACCCATCTCACCATTGCCCAGGTCACTCAGAACCCTACAAGATACAGTCTCTGCTCTGTTATTGGAGACTTGCTTCAAAATAAGGATCTATTCAAATGCTGTCAGTCTTGTTCTGTTTGTTGCGAGCCTTGCTTAGTTTTATTTGCAGAAATTTGCAGTGCTTTGAACTGCCATGCAGATAAAACAGGCAGACCCCAACTCACTGCAGTTAGTCTTCAATCTACTTTTGGCTTCTTAGTTGCTCATCCCTATTAGATTCCTGAGTCATACAGACATTTCTTGGAAACGAAGGATGTCATAATCAGGAAATCATTTTACCATCTTTCAAAATACTCCCCAGCCCATTGTGTTCACTCAAAAGGAAATAGAAGCTTTTCCCCAGCATATGAGTCATTACAAAATTATTTAGTCATGCCACCTATATTTAACTCAATCATTAATACCTACCGTGATTAGCAAAGGAAGCAATAATGACGCTGGAAACAATCACCTCATCACAAGATCATGATAGGCCTTTGCTTCCTGACACTAAGCCATTTTTGGATTTAATTGCCAATTTCTCTTAGATCCAATAAGCTGGGACAAAACAGAAACTGACAAACGATAAAAGCTGGATCCAACCAGCTTTTAATTTTCTGAGCTGTTTACCAAATGGCAAGTTCTCAAACACCTTAGACAACTCTAGGTAGATTAGATCAAATGCTGTACCATCACCAATCCCCCTTTGTTGCCTCCTGAAACAAATTCAATCAATTTAGTGAACGACAACCATCCCTAAGAAATCCCTGCTAACTGCCCTTCATTAATTTGTGCCTTTCCAAATGGCTGTGTATACTATCACGGGATTGTTTCTTTCTCAGAATGTTACACTGATTAGTCTGTAATTAGAAGAGTTTGTTTTGTTCTCCATTTTTAAACAATGGCATAACAGTAGCTGTTATTCAATGCTTTTTGCTAGAGAGGATTTGAGCAAGCTGGTCAGAGCTTCTGTTATTTCTTTGCTTGCTTCTCTTAGTAGTGTGGGTGTTTTTCATCTAAGCCTTGTGATTTATCCACTTTCATGGAAGCTAAATACCTTAATATTACCTCTGTCGCTATATTTTTGCCATCCAATATTTCACACTTCCTCAACAAGTATGCACTATCCTCCTTTTTTATGAAAATAATTGAAAAGCATCCCTTAAGGAATGTGCCCATGTTTTCTGCCCCTACACACAAGTTACCTTTCTGGTTTCTAATTAGACCTATTCTTTCCTTGGTAATTCCCTTGCTCTTAATGTATTCATAATTTGTTTGGTTTGGTTTCCCGTGATACTAATTGCCAATGGCTTTTATGTACCTTCTTCTACTTTCCTAGTTTCATATTTAATTTCACCCTTAGAATTTCCATTCTTGTCTAAGACTTTCACAGTGACTCACACAAGCCTTTTTTTTACTGTTATATCCTACTGTGTATACTGTTTGACATCCAAGAGGGTCTAGACTTGGAGTCCGTTCCTTTTCCTTATGGGAATGCATAAGTTCTGTATACTCTTTACCTCTGTTTTAAATGCTTTCTGCTGGCCTAACATCAATTTACCTTCAAGTAGTTGTTTCCAGTACATTTTGCTAAATTGCCTTTTCCCTTACAAAAGTTGGCATTCCTTTGATTGAGCATTTAGTCTTGGTCAGTTATTATCCTTCTCCAAACCACTCTAACTCTAACTGAATTATGATTACAAACCACTTAAATGCTCTCCTACTGATACCCCTTCCACATGTCCAGATTAATTCACGAAAGTTTATTTTTAAAAACAAACAGCATACAATGCTGACAATACTTATACAAGTGAACATCCATCAGAATACAACTCTTGGAGTAAATCATCTCAGTCAAATTTAGATTCACTTAAGGCATCATTTCAATTCAAACTCTGTTGCAAATTATAACTTGTGATACAAAGATGCATAATATAAAATAGAATTTAGATGAAATGCAAAATGACAATAACATTGTGAAAGCTCAGCCCCATCATGTGTTCCAACATCCCAGCTATAAGCAAATTATTTTTGTAATTGAGAATGACATTGTTAAGGCACGTGACTGTATGTGGTGATATTGAGGGGAAATCAGATAAGAAAGGAAAATCAATATTTTAATTTTTAAGCATTGATTGTTCTGTGCCAGTTACTATAAACCATAGGCTTCTATTCTGCACTAATACTGTTAAAGTATCTACTTAGGAGATATATATAAGCCACTTGTCCCAAATGTCCTTGGCAATAAATGGCTCTTATGCTGATTAAGTGCTGAGGCTGCAGGTTGAAGCATTTAATCAAAGTGTCGGAAGTGTTTATTGCCAAGGACACACAGGACTAATGCAGTTATCATTATTAATCCATACAGCACAAAGAAAGAAAGGAAACAAAAGCTGAGGCAAATAACATTCATAAACGATATACTTTCTCAGAGCATAAAGAACTTCCCCCTATAGTACCTCCTGTCAGTGAGTGTGATATTACTGGTGCTTGAAAATGACTTAGTTCAAATTAAATTCTTAGCAGATATTTCTCTTAGTTTTGCTACTAAGATTGTTTCTAATTGATTTTCAGACAAGACATAAGAAATTAGTTCTATTTTAGCATTAGAAGTATAAAACGAGAGGAATCTAACTTGTTAAAGCACATCGTTTTTAGAGTATATTTGAGTATTAATATGTACTTAAATATACACAGCACCTGATCATAAACCATAAAAAAACAGCTCTGATAGTTCACAAACAAAAGAATATGTTGAAATGCAGACTTGCATGTCAGGATGTCCTAAAAAAACTTAGAGCCAATTAATTTATTATTCAGTGTTGGCAATGCAATAATGTCGAAAACATGGCCGTGGTTTTTAAGGGAGCTAACACCCACAGATTGATAATGATTAAATAGGCAAATGCTTAATAGAGAAATGACAGCATGTTTACAATGGGATCAAGAGATAGGGCATCAGTTCCAGGTTTCAAGCATTTGTTGATCAATTTATGCCACTCTGCTGTTTGCATCACACAAACAGGATCTCACCCTTACCGCTCCTATTATTTTATGAATTTGCTGTTTTGCACATTAATTGGCCATTGACCTTACTGCACATATTTAGGATTCAGCTTTAGCAATGTAAGTAGATTTTCATCATGCAAGTTTTTAGAGTTCCATCTCTCCTGTTGATCACCACTTAATGTGCACCATCTACTGACAAATCACTACGTCCTCCATGGTGAACTCCATTTGGAAGGGCATAGGATGTACTCTGGATGAGGAACCTTATTGCTGATCAGCAAGAGTTGCTCAGTGGCACCTTTATTGACCAAGCTGACCATGTTCGGAAGGGGTTTTTACCAAACATGTGGAGAAGGAGCCAACAAAAGAGAAATAACCTTCCTGATGTCAGCCTACCAATGTCCATGAGAGTCTTGACAGGAGCTATAACCGCACTGTCCTTATAGAGATTAAGTCTTCATACTGAGGATCTGTCCATTGTGTTGTGTGGCATGCCCACTCTGCTAAATGGGCTTGAGTCAAAATAGATATTGTTATGAAGGTGTAGGCACATACCGTACCTCTAAGAGAGAGTGAAAGCTGGCAAGGACTTAACAAGCACAGAGCGTGCTGAAAAGTTTTAAAATGTAACATTTGGCTGTGAAGCAATTAGCTGAGCTGAGTTGCTATGATACACAACAAATTTGAATTTGGCTCATCAGTTTAAATTATGCCCCAAGGTACGAAAATCCAATCGAATTTGAATTTTCT
Source organism: Chiloscyllium plagiosum (assembly GCF_004010195.1). NCBI lineage: Eukaryota > Metazoa > Chordata > Chondrichthyes > Orectolobiformes > Hemiscylliidae > Chiloscyllium > Chiloscyllium plagiosum. Next base: position 81,900,767 of record NC_057718.1, read on the forward strand.
GTTTGTATGACATCAAACCAGAGACGATCCGATGTTTTGGGGTATAAGAATCAGGCATTTTCAACAGTTAGCCAGAGTGGCAAAGAGCAGCAACAAACACAGACTCCCTACGGAACCACTCTCTGAAAAGTACCTGTTCATATAAAACCTGCGCAGCAAAAGAATGAAGGAAAGACCTTGAAAAATCGAAATTTGAATTTTCTGTACAATTTAATTGGGGGTTTTATCAGATCAGTACAGTGTTGTAGAGTGGGAGGTCGATAAACTGTTAAGACAAAGGAGATTTACAGTGTAGATAGTTGTTGTTTAATGTTCTCCTTTTCCTTGGAGTTCAAGAAAAAACTTAACAATTTTTAAATAGTGGGATTTGGTAGTTCTTTGTCATTCATATATTTACAAATTACAAGAAAAAGTGAACTTTTTTGTGTGTCTGGTTTAAATTAGCAGAAAGATTTACTCCATATTGTTACAATATTATGCACACAAAACTGGACATCAATAAAGCACTGTACATTATCTGTAGCAGCAGGATAGTGGTCAAACACAATCTGTTATCTCACGGTCGGACATATCCCTTACTCCACAATTACCCTCGAGCCTAAGGTATCAACTTTAGTACAGTGAGGAGTTCTGGCGAGCATCTAGTTGATTAGATTCCCTACAGTGTGGAAACAGGCCCTTTGGCCCAACCAGTCCACACCGACCCTCTGAAGAGTAACCCACCCAGACCCATTTCCCTCTGACTAATGCACCTAACACTATGGGCAATTTAGCATGGCCAATATACCTAACCGGCACATGTTTGGATTTGTGGGAGGAAACTGGAGCATCCAGAGGAAACCCACGCAGGCACAGGGAGAACGTGCAAACTCCACACAGTCACCCGAGGCTGGAATCGAACCTGGGACCCAGGTGCTGTAATGCAGCAGTGCTAACCACTGAGCCACTGTGCCACCCCATCTAGTACTATGCATACCTGAAAATGATGTGTCAACTTGGTGAACGTGCAGTGTGGAATGACATGCATGATAAACAGTGGAAGCAGCCTGTAATTAATAATAGTTAGGCCAGTTAGCATTTCATGAATCAGATCTAACCTCTGCAGTCCTGTTACATCCAGTTGTGAATGGTGATGGACAATTAAAAAACTGACTGGAAGAGAAGACTCCATAAATATCCCCATCCACAATGATGGACAAAACCCAGCAAGTCAATGCAAAGTACAGACTTAAGCACTTGCATCCATCTTCAGCCAGAAGTGCCAAGTGGGTGATCCATCTCAGTGTCATCCTGAGGTCCCCAGCATCACAGATGCCATTCTTAAGCCAATTCAATTCACACCGTTTAATATCAAGGAATAACAGAAGGCAGAGCCCTGGAAAAAGCAAGGACAGCAACCCTGCAGTGGCACGGATGGCCTGTGTTCTAGAACTAGCCATGCCCTTAGCCAAGCTGCTCTAGTATAGGTATAACACTGGCATTTATCCAACAATGTGAAAGATTACCCAGTTATGTCTTGTACACAAAAAAAAAAGACCAATCCAATCCAGCCAATTACCTCTTTGGCCAGGGATCAGCCTAGTCCATCTCTTTGAACTGCCTCCAGTGCCAGTGTATCCTTTCTTAAATACTGGCAGCAAAACAGGTGCAAATTCACCCACAACCTACACAGTTGGAATGGGACTTCCTAGCTTTCAACTCCAATCCCCTAGCAATGAAGGCCAAAATTCCATTTGCCTTCTTAATTACTTGCTGCAACAGTGAGTGTTACCTTTTCCTTTATGACCAGCATAATGTCATATTGTTCAATGTGGGAGCATCATATGATGGAAAGCTTTCAAACAGTTGAAACTATTAACTTCTATTTGACAACAGCAAAACTGAAGAAAAACAAACATAAAGATCTGAATTTGCTCCTGGGAACAGACAGAGGTTGCTTGCCTTTCAATGGACAAAATATTTACATCAATTTATAGCACACTCTGTTTGGACTGCAATGCAAAGCCACCCGAGACTGATCCAAGTATTGGAACTTCACCTTCAGGTGGCCATTGTTGCCAGCTCCACAATGGCCCTGGTTGAAGAATGTACTGCATTGTATCTACACTTGGCCTCAGTCAGGGATTTGCTTAACAGGGTGATCAGCTCTGGATGCAGAGGGTAGCACTTGTCTTCCAGTAACCATCCAAGTAAGGCATCCAGTCCTTGAAACAAAGCAGGACTAGAAGAGTTCTCAAGGATATGGGCATCATGGCAGTTTCCAGGCTATCTGTCTCAGACTGTTTAGATGTGGTAGTGTTGATCATCAATGATTTGTACATTGATGGAATGGAACCCATTTCTATTGATGAACTCGGCTATGTTGTATGTTGCTCTCAATGTGATGTGTGTCCAATCTATAGCACCCTGCACCTTGAGGATGCCAGCCATGTTGGCAAAGCCTATTGTTCAGTCTGCAGTAGTGGCCTCATCATGGGAATACAAGATGAAGTGTGTGACCCGGCACAACTTGCATCAGTAATAATCTTAATACATTTCTTAGTTGAGGATTGAGTGATCCCACGCAGGCTCCAGTGGATCCTTGGATGGAGCCTGTTAGATGAAAATATATCTCGGTTGTTTGCCTTGACAGCCACCAGGGTAGAATGGCCAGCCACCCCCTTCAGCTCACAAATCCCAGGGCAGCTAATAGCATAGTGTTATGCCAATATCCTGAGTCTGGGACGGCAGTTACTTATCTGAAGGAAATGGCATTGAAGACAAGATATGTTAAAAGATTAAATTGGACTATCTCCATGGACATTAATATAATATTAAACGGTTAAACTGCACTGACAGAACATTCTGGAAGTGAATAGGGACGAAATTCATGCAGGAATGCAGATGATAGGTTTAGGGTGACAGGGGAAAGATATAAAAGAGACCTAAGGGGCAACCTTTTCACACAGAGGGTGGTACATGTATGGATTGAGCTGCCAGAGGAGGCTGGTACAATTGAAACATTTAAAAGGCATCTGGATGGGTATATGAATAGGAAGAGTTTGGAGGGATATGGGCTAGGAGATGGCAGGTGGGACTGGATTGGGTTGGGATATCTGGTTGGCATGGACAAGTTGGACCGAAGGGTCTGTTTCCATGCTATACATCTCTATGACTCTATGACTTTCACCCCATTTAGACTGTAATTTACTACTACTCCCCTACTATTATCAAATTATACTCTCATTCATCCACTTCCATTTAGAAATACTTTCATAGCCATCCCCCAGCCAATCAGGTTCACTCGCGTGATCGTCCCTGATGCTGAAGTCGATCACACCTACATTGTCCGGGGAAGTAGCAGAGCCAGAACTCATTTGCAGGGCCGCCCTGAAGGTAGGACACATCACACCTACATTGTCTTGTGGAATCACGGAGTCAGGAAATCATCGGTATAACAATTCCCCAGGATTAGGGCAATTACCTTTGCATTATCTCTGAGGATGATCTCATACCTACCTGGGGTAATGTGTGGTTATGGGAGAGTGGAGGTAGGGAGTGGCCAGAGTATCTGTGAGCATTACCAATTGATCCATATAAAGAGAATGTGATTTCCTTGCTCGGGGCCTCATTTTGACTCAACTTTGCATGACCAGTGAAGAGTGCCAGAGGGGTCACCTAGCTTATACAGGCTTTAATAAATTTTAACTGTTTGCAGAAGTTGGTGTGCATGCATTGAATCTCGTATGTGAGATTCTTGGGAAAAGAACCTAACACTTGTACCTACTTTGCATCCCAAGGTGATCTGCAGCTGCATGTGGTGACTGGTTGGCAGCCACTAGAGGTTAGTGCTCATCCTGAACTTGCCGGAGCACCAGTTCCTCCTCGATTTCTCTGGGACCACCATAAGGACAACCCCTGCTGATGCTAGACCCATCAGTCATGGTTCTAATAAAGAGAGTGGAGAGTATAAGAAACAGAACATCACAAAACATGGTACAGCATTTTCCTCCACATAGTATGACGTGAACGACTCTGACAAGGAGGGCCATGGAAGGCCTCGACATGGAGACCTTATTCCAACGTGGACAGCAGAGGCCAGGCCACAAATACAGTAGGTGATTGTCAGTGCTGTAGAATTACCGAAACCTTGCCACGCCTCCACACACAACACCCAAGAAAAGTCGTTTCAGATGATCATGTTGGTGAATATAAGCAGTTCAAGGGGAAAGGAAATCAGCTCTGTGCCCTTATACTGCCAGTGAGATCTTGGATTGCCTTTGTAAACAGTGACCCCCCAAGGTTTAAGGTTGGCTGTGTTAACACAGACGTGACTATGATCAATTTGCAATGATCAATGACAATGTCAGGATTTGTATCCTCCACAGGCATTTCATACGTAGGATGTTATGATTACAGACATCTTCAATTTGTTTTGTGTTAGTGCCTGTTCAATGCAATTGTCCTTTGAAGGGCCTCACATTACTTAGAAGTCATTAAAAAAACATTTATTCTACCCATTTCAGGCATGGTGTCAGCTACATTCCATTTCCATTGCACATTTGCCACTTCGATGAGGGTGGCAGGCAACATAGGTTGCATTTCACAGAGTGAGTCACAGACTCAGCCTGTAATCTAGCCAACTCTCCAAACCTTCATGTCCCTTTTTGTCTTGCACTTCCTGTCAACACCAATGAGCTTCCACACATTCCCAACCTAATCCTTTGATTTAACTTATCATTTCCCTGAACTCCAGCCCTAACGCATTGTTGAGCCAACCACCATGCTGCATTGTCCTACCATCAAAGCCAGGATGTTGATGACAGACAATGACCCTTCGCTCCTGCAGTAATCCATGCCATCCAATGCATGACTCCCCCCCCCCCCCCCCCCACCCCACGTATATGTCAAATCCCCTCCTTTCACAATGATTGTCCTTTCTGCAACCCAATGCTTTGCCTACAATCCCCACAACTGACTTCCCTAACCTCCCCACCACAATGAAAACCCTCCTTGACTTTCGGTGGATCAACGTGGAAGACTAATCATGGCCCTACTCCTAATCAACATAAAAGAACAGCCCTAACTATTGAGTGACTGGAACCCTGAGTGATATCTGTGCAGGTCTGACCTACTTCTAACCCCTTGCCTAGTTGCACTGGACCAGCAGGACAAAGACTGTGTCCAAGACTGTGTTTTTCAAATTTATATCAGGGAAATTATCAGGGCATGAGAGCAGAATTGGCTATGTAGGTTAAAGTATTGATCAATACAGAAGTAGCAGCAAGGTAAAAGCAATGACTGCAGATGCTGGAAACCAGATTCTGGATTAGAGTGGTGCTGGAAAAGCACGGCAGTTCAGACAGCATCCGAGGAGCAGGGAAATCAACGTTCCAGGCAAAAGTCCTTCATCAGGAAAGAGGCAGAGTGCCTGAAGGGTGGAGAGATAAATGAGAAGAGGGTGGGGGTGGACTGGGGTGAGGTGGGGGAAGGGGAAATGAGGAAACTGGTGAAGTCAACATCGATGCCCTGGGGTTGAAGTGTTCTGAGGCGGAAGATGAGGTGTTCTTCCTCCAGGCGTCGGGTGATGAGGGAGCGGCGGTGAAGGAGGCCCAGGACCTCCATATCCTCGGATGAGTGGGAGGGGGAGTTGAAATGTTGGGCCACAGGGTGGTGTGGTTGATTGGTGTGGGTGTCCCAGAGATGTTCCCTAAAGCGCTCTTCTAGGAGGCGTCCAGTCTCCCCAATGTAGAGGAGACCGCATCGGGAGCAACGGATACAGAAATGATATTGGTGGATGTGCAGGTAAAACTTTGATGGATGTGGAAGGCTCCTTTGGGGCCTTGGATGGAGGTGAGGGAGGAGGTGTGGGCACAGGTTTTGCAATTCCTGCGGTGGCAGGGGAAGGTGCCAGGACGGGAGGGTGGGTTGTTGGGGCATGGACCTGACCAGGTAGTCATGGAGGGAACGGTCTTTGCGGAAGGCTGAAAGGGGTGGGGAGTGAAGTAGCAGCAAACCTTTCTAGAGGATATTTCAGAACACACAAAATGATGCATTCCAAAAAAGTAAGAAAACTTTTAAGAGGTGGGCACATCATCTGTGATTAACTAACAATATTGAAGATAGCATCGAACTTAAAGGTAAAGCATACAATTGTGCAAAATTGGTGGCAAGTCAGAAGATTGACAGAATATAAAAATGAGTAAAGAATGACCAAAACATTAATTAAGAAGGAAAAGTTGGAATATGAGAGAAAACTAGCCAGTAATTTAAGAACAGACAGAAAAGGTTTCTATAAATATTTTAAAAAAGAAAATAATTAACAAAGTGAATGTTGGTCCCATAGAAATTGGATATGGAGAATTAATAAAGGAAAATAAAGATATGGTGTTTGAATTGAAAGATATTTTACTTCAGTCTTCTCTATAGAGGATACAAACACCATCCTGAAGCACTGTATACAGTCTCTTGCTCCTCGGATGCTGCCTGGCCTGCTGTGCTTTTCCAACACCACAATTTTCGACTCCATTAATCTTTGCAATGTGGACTGTATACAGTCTCACTGTATACAGTCCACATTGCAAAGATTAATGGAGTCAAAAATTGTGGTGTTGGAAAAGGACAGCAGGCCAGGCAGCATCCGAGGAGCAAGAGAATCAACGTTTCGGGCATAAGTTCTTCATCAGGAATGTGGAGGGGGGCAGGAGCTGAGAGATTAATAGAGTGATGGTGGGGAGAAGGTAGGTGGGAAGGTGATAGGTGGATGTAGGTGAAAGGTAATTGTGATAGGTCAAAGGGGAGAATGGAGTGGATGGTGGGAAGGAAGATGGACAGGTGAGACAGGTCAAGAGGGCAGTGCCGAGTTGGAGGCTTGGACCTGGGATGAGGTGGAGAGAGGGGAGATTTGGAAACTAGTGATGTCGATGTTGATGCCATGTAGCTGAAGACTCCTGAGGTGGAAGATGAGGCATTCTTCCTCCAGTTGGTGGGTGGCCTGGATTTGGTGGTGGAGGAGGCCCAGGACTTGCATGTCCTTGAGGGAGTGGGAGGGGGATTTGAAGTTGTCGGCCACAAGACGGTGGGTTTGTATGGTGCATGTGTCCCAGAGATGTTCCCTGAAACATTCCACGAGTTGGCGTCCTCTCTCCCCAATCTAGAGGGGACCACATCAAGAGCAATGGACACAGTAGATGAGATGGATGGGTGTGCAGGAAAATCTCTGTTGGATGTAAAAATATCCTTTGGGCCTTGGATGGAGGTGATGGGGAAGGTATGGGCGCAGATTTTACAGCTCGTGCAGCGGCAGGGGAAGAGTGTGGAGGGTGGGGTGGTAGGGAGAGTGGATCTAATGAGAAAGTTGGAGAGGGAATGGTCTCTGTGGAATGCAGATAAGAGTGGGAGGGAAACATATCTCTGCTGGTGGAGTCTGATTGTAGGTGGTGGAAATGGTAGAGGATAATACGCTGTATCCAGAGATTAGTGGGGTGCAAGGTGAGAACCGGGCGGTTCTATCCTTGTTGCGGTTGGAGGGGTGGGGTTTGGGAAGTAGAGGAGATGCTCTGGGGTGCATTGTTGATCACCTGGGAGGGGAAATTGCAGTCCTTAATATATGAGGCCATCTGGGATGTCCTGGAGTGGAATTGCTCCTCCTGGGAGCAGATACGGTGAAGGCGGAGGAATTGGGAGTAAGGGGTCACATTTTTACAGGAGAGGGTGTAGCCAAGGTAGCTATGGGAGTCGGCAGGTTTGAGGTAGATGTCCATGTTGAGTCGATAGTTGGAATTAGACATGGAGAGGTCCAGGAAGGGGAAGGAGGTGTCAAACATGGACCATGTGAACTTAAGGTCAGGGTGGAAGGTGTTGGTGAATTTGGTGAACTGTTCAATCTCCTTGTGGAGTTGGTTGAATTTGAGCCCCAGGTAATATCTAAGGGTCAAATTAGATGATGACATGTGTCCACTTTTTGATCCTTTGGTATCAGCTCTTGTGAAGCAGAATTCAGCAAATATTGGATTGTTTGCCCATTCACAGGGAACGTGAGCTGGGATGAGACCATTTTAGGATGTGGAATGTGCTGTCTAGGAGTACAGTACGGTAGATTCAATAATGGTCTTCAGAAAAAAATAGGATAATTATCTGAAGAAAACATTTTTGCAGAGATTACAATGAAAGGCAGACAGGAGAGATTACATGAATTGCTCTTGTAGAGAGCCAGCACAGATAATGATTGGCTAAAAAATTCTATAATTTAAAAGGCCAGACACACAACCTGAGAGCAAGAGAATTTTAAAGAATTTAAATTATTGCAAAGTGTTTGTGAAGTACTCAGGAGTGTACAGGGAGTATAAGTAGGCCTTCATTCAACGTTGCCTTGTTTTCATTATTTCATTTTAACATTAAGTTAAAGGAGTCTGTAATCTCATTGAGCTTACTGAAATTCATTTTTTTCATCTCACTATCAGCATGACCATGCAGCCTCTGTCACTCTTTAACTATCTGACTTCCAGCCCCTCACAATATTGGACCCTCTGACCTGCTTTCTCCCCCCAATAGTAAACTGAGGTACTCCTCGTCCATCAGCAATGCCTACCTCTAGTGGTTCATCCATGTATCCCAGGGGTGTTCTGAGTTATTTACTGAAGAGAAATGGCAAGGAAAAGAGATATGAGTCTCTGGTCATCCCTGACTGGTTTTCTACTAACTTGGGTAAAGATAAGAAAACAGTTCCACTGTAAGTAGCTGGGGTTCTTTCTCTAACTCTACTATGTATTACTGTGAAGCTGAACCCCACACTGTTACAGAGTTAGATTAGATTCCTACAGTATGGAAACAGGCCCTTTGGCCCAACAAGTCCACACTGACTCTCCAAAGAGTAACTCACCCAGAGCCATTCCTGTACCCTATATTTAAACCTGACTAATGCACCTAACAATATGGGCAATTTAGCATAGTCAATTCACCTGACCAGCACATCTTTGGACTATGGGAGGAAACTGGAGCACCCAGAGGCAATCCACGCAGACGTGGGGAGAATGTACAAACTCCACACAGTCACCCAAGGTGAGAATTGAACCTGGGTCCCTGGTGCTATGAGGCAGCAGTGCTAACTACTGAGCCACCATGCTGCTTCTTTTGTGTAAAGTTAGGTAAACAAAGATGAGAGGAGCATGCACACCTATACAGATGAGCTGAGCCAAATTGTCTTGTTTTGCATTATAAATCCCATGTAATTTACCATGCCACAAAAACTACAGTCAACTTTTTTAGTTGCAGTCAATCTGTACAGAAACCAGCCAAGAATTCTCATCTCTTCTTAAATCAATTCTGGGATTTGGATTATTAATTAGTAATAGTACTGAAACCAAACTGTGTGTTGCAAACCAAACAATTAATACACAATGATAGCAATGGTGGAGAGAACATTTCCAACAATTCATTAACCATGAATCCACTGCCATAACCGATGTTCACCAGATTCTCCAATACCCTGCAATAAGAATCCATGTCTGGACTACTATTGATGGGAGAACTACATCAAGCAAACCAATGAGCAACATTAAAGCCTAAGGCCATAATAGTATTCCAGCTGAGGTCTTCAAAGCTGGACAGTGTTTTGCTGATATCAAAACTCCTTGCAACCATCCTGGACATTTCAAAGAAAAAGAAAACCAATCCCTTGGTTTCCAGAATGTGACTATTGTAGCTACCTTCAAGAATGGAGAGTAATCCTGCTGTAGAAACTATTGAGGTCTTTCACTTTTGTCCATGGCAAAGAAAATCTGGATGCACATTCTTCTGAATCACCAACCACCTGTAATGAAGAAAACTGTACCAGAGACACAATGTGGCTTTATACCTTCCAGAGAAACCTTTGATTTAATCTTTGTTGCTAGACAACTCCTAAAAGGACATTGAGAAAAACACCGGGAACTCTTCCACTGACCAAATCATTTGACTCAGTAAAAATCACAAGGATTTGTTGTTCGTTCTTCAGGGATCTGGATGTTTAAGAAATTTCCTCACAATCCTACAACTCATTCCTGATTATATGACTGCAATTGTCTTGAGTGGGAAACATGAAAGAAATACCTTCAAAATCTGATCAGTACCAAGCAAAGCTGTGTGATATCCCCAATATTATTTGCAGTCTACCTAATGATCATTTTTCACCTCATCAAACATTAACTGCACTCTGGTGTCAGTGTTAAGTACTGACTAGATGAAAATCTCTAACCTCGGTCACCTCCATCCCAAAACTAAACAGACCACCAAAGATGTACGTGTATTTAAATGACTACTATTTTAACACCCTCTCTGCACAAAATTTGCAAGCCTCTCTCAAACTCTTCAATTCTCTACACAAGAGACTCAGCATCTCTGGTTGTTGTCAATGCAAAACTCAAACATCAACCTACACATGTTCAGTGAAATATTCTCTACCTTCCAAGAAAAACCTTGGAATACGTTGAGCATATCCCATACTTAGATTCTTCTCTTGAAAGGGCCTTGGGTAGTGTTGTAAAGCGACCTCAGGGTTCAGATATGCGATTCTTTGAAATTTGCATCCTATACAGACAGGCTGGTTAAAAAAGCATTTAGCATGCTTGCCTTTATTGCTCAGACCTTTGAATATCAGAATTAGGATGTTATGTTGAGGTTGTACAGAATGTTGGTGAGACCTCTTCTGGTCCAGTTCTGGTCGTTCTATTAAAGGACGGATAGTATGAAGCTGGAGAGGGTTCAGAAGAGATTTACCAGGATGTTGCAAGGAATGAAGGGTTTGTGTTACAAGGAGAGGCTGGATAGGCAGGGATGTTTTTCACTGGAGCATAAAAGGTTGAGGGGTTACCTTATAGAGATTTATAAAATCATGAGGGGTATAGATATAGTGAATGGGAGGTGTCTTTTCCCTAGCATGGGAGATTTTAATACTGGGGGGGGGGGTATTTTTTAAGGTGTGATGAGAAAGATTTAAAAAGGACATGAGGAACAATCTTTTTACACAGAGAAAAGTTTGTGTGTGAATGAACATTTAGAGGATGCAGGTACAGTTAGAACGTTTCAAGACATTTATATCAGTATATGAATAAGAAAGGTATGGAAAGATATAGTCCAAGTGCAGGCAGATGGAACTAGTTTAGTTTGGAATTATGGTCAGCATGGACTAGTTGGACCAAAGGGTCTGTTTCCATGCTGAATGACTCTACGATTCTATGACTCTATAACATGTAAAAGTATTAGAAAATTTCCACTAATAATGCATCCACTGTCTTCTTTGGATCTAATGATTCAAATTGTTGAAGCCAACTCTCCACACATTCAGGCAAAACCCCTGCAAAATCAACAACAGTGGTTGCCTTTCGAGTGGTCAAGGCAGCAGTCTGGCCTATACTTTATTGAAAACTGATTGAAAGATGGCAGCCCTCAAACAGTGCCTCATGGTGGAGATCATGTGTACAACAAGCCATAAGATACACTAACATAAGCTACACATTTCACACATGACTATTCTCATTCACTGGCAGTTTATTATTATTGTCACATTTTGCATATCCTTGCACACATGGTTTTGGATCATGCCTCCCTCCTAAAGTTATACACATGTTGTCACTGACTGTTCTTCTGTGTTAGGTTCCTTTCCCTGGGGAATGTCATTCTCGTGTGAGCTGTTGTTGCCAATGGTACCTATTGTTGTTCCATTTCGTCAGGGTGCTGCAGACGTCTGGGTCTGATGGCTGATCTGTGGACTGTGGAGGTGATTAGTTCACATCCTCCTGATCAGTCACTTACAGTTGAGGGACAGCTTCTCGAGTATTCAGCTGCGGGTGGGATGGTATACCTGGCTATAAAATTCCACTGCACGTGATTAAAGTAATTAAAGTAACAACTAGTCCACGTACATCCCTCATTGCTACTTGGACTGACTCCTGCAGAGAATGGTGAACCATAGCAGACTTCTAAAGCTTGACTCCAAAGCTGGCAATGCTTTGGCAGTCTTAGAAAATGAAATTTGACTTTCTGCCATTTCACCTTGATTTTTCCATTCACATCTATTACTAATTCTGGCTTCAATAGCCCTTTTGTTATTGAAAGAGTAATTTGGGTATGGTACCACATTAGTCTATATACTGGACTACTTTCCATGCTCCCTGTAAGTGCCCTTTTCCACTCAAGAACTGCCTTGCTCAACCTGTGGTGGATTTGCTCAACTTCTTGATGATTCCTGAGATGCTTGAGATATTCACTGCAGTCTCAGTCTTTGCATTTGATTGGGGATAGTGTGAGGATCGTATATAGTGTTGAATATCTCAATACTTTCATAAGCAGCTGAATTCTTCAACTCATGAATTGAAGGCCATTATAACTTAGCACAATTTTTGGAATGCAATAATGGTTAAAGTGTGATTTCAGGCATGCTATAATCATTGAAGTTTGTTCAAGCACCTCCCAGTGGTCAGCGTAGCAGTCTACTGTGACTAGATAATCAGCTCCTGCAATAGTAAAGAGATCTCCTCTCAGCTTCCACCATTGTCTGTCTGGGATGTCATGTCATTATGACTCTCTAGCTTGTTTAGCTTGGTACTCATTACAAATACTGTATGACTGAATTGGTCCTTGATTCCATTGTTCATGTTTGACCAGTGGAGTACGTCTCTTGCTTTCTTCAGACTTGACTCAATACCTTGGCAACTTGTATGAAAGTTGTTTAGATCTGTCCTCTCACCTCCTTTGGAATGAAGATGTTATTTCCGTTGTACAATATGCAACCATGGGCTGTCAATGCTGCACACACACTATTAGAAACAAATGTGCCCCTGATGTTGTTCTGTTGCTATCAATGCCCTAGATACAAATGCAATGGTTGTCCTTGCTGCACTAGGTTTTCTCCAAGACCCGTCTCACTGGTATCATAGTATTTCAGCTTTGCCATTGCCATCACTAGTTGCTTTATTTTAGCGAATGCAACTTCATGTTCTGTACCCCAATACCATTGGGCATCCTTGGCCATGAGTTGGTGTAATGGTTCATATTCTGTTGACAACTTGGAGATAACTTGGACAACTCAAGAATTGTACAAAATAGTTAACACATCCAACATATTGTTGCTTTTTTCTTACATCTATTGGTTATTGCATTCTGGCTACAAATCCCATCTTTTGAGAACCTGGTAAAGATCTTTTGCTGTCAGTACTTGGCCTATGTACTTGACGTTAGGGATCTTTAATTACAAATTTTCCCTTGTTCAGTTTCAGGTTCATCTGGCAAGGTTTGTCCAACAGTGAAAATTGTGATCATGGTCAGCAAAAGCTTTGTCCATTGTGCCTCCTCATCTGTAAGCTAGCAGATCATCCATTATAGTTTCCATTCCAAGATGATCACCAATCATCAAGTGTTGTCTACGAGGATACTCCTCTGGAGACATTGAAATACAACACAATTTGAGCAAGTATCTGTATCTCCAAACAGGATTCCAGAATATAGTCAGAAAGTTGTTACTTCCATCCAACATCTCTTGTCAGTAACTACCCTTCACAACTAGGATAGTGAAGAAGTTTTGCAAACTGTGACAAAATTCCTTTGATCGTTGGCATGAGCTCGTGAAGTTTCTTCAGAGCTCTACATAGTTCCTTTAGGGTCAATGCATACTCTCAATTTTCCCAATTGTTTCACTACATAGTTGCTAATCCATTCTGTAGGAGTTGTCATTTTCTTGATTACTGCTTTGTTTTCCAACTCATCCTTCTTTGTTTTTCAGGCTGATGGAACACTTCCTTTGCAAATACTGAAAGAGTCTTACACTCTCATCTGATTCAAGATGATAATCTCCAAGAAATATACTAAACCCATGAACACATTGTTGTACTCTTCCAGAATATAAGTTATGGTCAATTGTTTGATTTGCTGCAAAATATTGTAATCTCTTTTGGCACATTGAGGGTTATCAATCCAAGTTTTAGACTTGCTCCAATGGAATGAATAGTACTTGCTTGCCATTCATGATCTGGAACTCCAGAGCTTCATTCTACTTATTACATTGAGCTTGCATTGTCGTCTGCCCTCATATTGTTTTTGTATTCATTAATGGGATGTGGGCATCACTGGCTAGGCCAGCATTTATTGCCAATTCCTAGATAACCTTGGGACAGTGGTGGTTCGCTGCATATTGAATCACTGTAGCCTCAGCTTTACTTTGGAGTGCTTCATTTTTGGATTATCATGTCGAGCCATTTTGCGCAGGTCTGTGAAGGTCATAATGTTATATTTTGCATTGGTTCTCCTTCTGCAGTCCTCATTCCAAGAGTCACAAATCCATCGAGCTGACTGAACTAATCTATGCACGGTGAGGAATGATTTCTCAGAATTGTCAGCTGATATCTCTCAACATGCTTGCCCTTCCTTCTAGCCATACAGTTTTGTGCAAAATGAATCAGTTTCTTTCCTCAGACTAGACATGTCTTTTCTTTTTGTTTGCATGATATCCTCCTGCATTCTCATCTTCTGCCTTGGGATCCTCCAACCTCATGGCATCAATGTGGATTTCATCAGTTTCCTCAGCTCCCCTACCCCCAACTTATCCCAGATCCAACCCTTCAACTTGGCACTGCCCTCATGACCTGTCCTGTCGATCTTCCTTCCCACCTATTCGCTCCACCCTCAGCTCCAACCTATGACCATCACCCCCACCTGCATCTGCCTATTGCCTCCCTAGCTACCTTGCCCCATAGTCCCACCCCCCCCCTCCTATTTATCTCTCAGCACCATTGGCAACCCCACCCCCCATGTTTCTGATGAAGGGCTTATTCCCAAAACGCCGACTCTTCTGCTCCCTAGATGCTACATGACCGGCTGTGCTTTTCCAGCACCATACTTTTTGACTCTGATCTCCAGCAACTGCCGTCCTCACTTTCTCCTGATATCCTTCAGCTCCTGCCCTTTGATTGTCATTGTTATTTGGACCTGTAGTATCTATTAGCATTATGCAATGCCTGGTCAATTCTGCCACAAATATGCTCTTGCTGCTTAACATTTCTGTACATGTCAATTCATTTTCTGAGAGAAAGTCTCTCCTTTCTCAACAGATGTGCTCTCATTGTGGGATCTCTTATGCTGTCTTTAATTAGATTATTTTTCTGTTGAATAAATGCACAGGATTTTGCAGGCTGATTAATGCAGCCATGTGTTGATCAATGCACTCTTTTTTCACTTTGGGCTCCAATACTAAGCACATTTCATTCATAAGTTACATTCATTAAGGTTTAAACCATGCACCGAAGTTTTCAAAATTTCTGCAATCTTTTCAATCCATTAGGCAAATGTAGGATGGAGTATAATTTGAAACAGTCTCTTTCCAGCAGTGATTGGAGCCTATCCATAGCTTGTTAAGCAAACCTGTTGCAATTTCACAATTTTGATGGTGCACACATGGAAATGTAATCAATTCTGCTTCATATTACATATCATTTTGACCAGAGATGGGAGAGGACAGGTTGCAGCCATTGTGTTGGACCTAGTGCTTCAGCTATGATTTATTTTTTAGATCATTTTTATTTATTTTGGTTTAATTTATTTTGGTTGCTTGTTCCTGCTCGCAGCCTGAAGTATTCCATATCTGTGGTTTTTTTATAGCTTTTCAGCACTCAATCTCAACTCCTGACACTTTGGCTCGAGCTCTCAAGGCAACAGTCTGGTCTGTACTGTGACTTTATTGAAAATGAGCTGGAAGATTGCAGCCCCACTCAGTGCTGCATGACAAAGGTCACATGGATATGACAAGCTAGGAGGAACATTGGTGCAGGTTGCATTTCTATCCAGATGACTGAAAAACATTTCCCCACCAGGTCCCATTTTCTCAACTATCAAACAACCAGGTTTCCAGGGAGAACAAGCAGGAGACTGGAAGAACACAGCAAGCCACGCAGCATCAGGAGGTGGAGAAATCAACATTTTGGATGTAACCCTTTTTCAGGACTGAGGGTGGGTGGAAGGGGAGCTGCAGATAAACAGAGTGGCAGGGGCAGGGTGATGAAGTGGGGATAGGTGAACAATGGGAGGAATGAATCCGATTGGTGCTGGAAGGAAGGGCCGATGAGAGGAATGGAAGGGAGGGGGAGGGGCTGGGAAAGGGGTACTGCATCCCAGGCTGAATTGGACCAGTTCATCAACTTTGCCGATAACTTCCACGCCACCCTCAAATTCACTTTGTTCATATTGGACACCTCCCTCCCCTTTCTTGACCTCTCCATTTCCAGTGACAGTTTCCAGATGGACATTTATTCTAAATACTCACAACTACCTGGAGTACACCTTCTTCCACCCAGTATCCTGCATGAACTCCATCTCATTCTCCCAATTTCTCTGCCACTGCCACATCTACTCGGATGAGAAGACATTCCATTCCCTGCATCCCAAATGGCCACCTATTTTGAACAACGTGCTTTCCCCCCTCTGTCATATAGACAGCCTTCACACACCACCTCCATTCCCCATTCCATTGCTCTAACCCCCCCAACACAATAAAGATAGAGACCCCTTGTCCTCACTACCACCCCACCAGTCTCCACATCCAACACATCATCCTTAAACACTTCTGCCAACTTCAACTAGATCCCACCATCAAGAACGTCGTCCCCTCCCCATCCCCTCTGTCTTTTGCAAGGACTGTTCCCTTTGAAAGTCCTTGGTTCATCCCACTCTCCCCACCAAACCCCACTCCCCAACCCCCAACCCTCAGGTACCTTCCCCTGCAACTGGAAAAGATCCAAAACCTGCCATCACACCAAGCCCCCTCACTTCCATCCAGGTCCCCAGGTGAGTCAGAGATTCAGCTGTCTCTCCTCCAACCGAGTTTACTGCATCAGGTGCTCCCGATGTGGTCTTCTCTCCATCAGTGAGACCAAATGTAAAATAAGGGAATGTTTTGCCCACAGGGGCCGACCGGATCTCCCAATCACCACCCATTTTAATTTTGCTTCCCACTCCCTTTCCGACATGACTATCCTTTGTCTCCTCCATTGCCACAACGAATCACACCTCAACATTGGAGGACCAACACCTCATATTCCGCTTGGGCAGCCTACAGCCCAAAGGACTCAACATTGAGTTGTCCAATTTCAAATAAGCTCCATTTCCTTCCCCAGCCCCTCCCCTTCCCCTCCATTCCTCTCAACAACCCTTCCTTCCAGCCACAAACTGGATTCATTCCTCCCATCGATCAACCAGGTTATACCCTCTACCTGTGTTCACCTATCCCCACCTTACCCCCTGCACCCCTCACCCTCTTTAGCTGCAGTTCCTCTTACGCCACCCCCAGTCCTGAAGAAGGGTTACACCCAAAACAATGAGTTCTCCACATCCCAATACTGCCTGGCTTACTGTGTTCATCCAGTCTCCTGCTTGTTTACCTTGGATTCCAGCTTCTGCCGTTATTTTTGTATCTAATCACACTTCTAGGGAGAACAAGAGACAAACTACAATAGCACTCTTGAAATTCTCAATGCTGTGCAGCAGTATTGATATTAATGGCTAAGAATAACTTTCTTTCAGTCATTCAAAATGATGACAACTTATCCATCAGGCTGCCTCATAATTTAATTCCATGCACCTTAACAATGATGGAAAATGGAGGCAAGGAGGGGGGAAATGGAAGGAAACTCTGCACTTTGGATCCTATGGCCCCATGGGAAGTCCCACCTCATGGTGCCAAAACTCTGAATTGGAAATTAGCCGATTTACTTCCATAGTAACCCGTGGAAGAAACCTGTGACAATTAAGCTGCTCCCTTTGTCATTGAACCGGAACTTGTTCTGAAGGATTCCATCTAGTGGCAGATACTAGACAGTGCACTGGGATTCAGATATGCCTGCACCAACTAACATCTGCTACTAGATGGAGATTTGACAAAAAAATGTACAATACTTCTACTGCATTTTTAACAAAGTATTATACAGAGAACATTCTGTATTTTATTTCTTGCTTGTATACTTAAGAGGGAAATCAGGAGGGCAAAAAAGGGGACATGAGATAGCTTTGGCAAATAGAATTAAGGAGAATCCAAAGGGTGTTTACAAATATATTAAGGACAAAAGGGTAACTAAGGAGAGAATAGAGCCTCTCAAAAATCAGCAAGGCTGCCTTTGTGTGGAGCCGCAGAAAATGGGGGAGATACTAAATGAGTATTTTGCACCAGTATTTACTGTGGAGAAGGATATGGAGGATATAGACTGTAGGGAAATAGATGGTGACATCTTGCAAAATGTCCAGATTACAGAGGAGGAAGTGC
>NC_057718.1:81920426-81984681 GCF_004010195.1 Chiloscyllium plagiosum
TAGCTCCTTGAAAGTGGAGTCTCAGATAGACAGGGTGGTGACAGAGGCCTTTATTTGTCAGGATATTGAATATAAGAGTTAGGAGGTTATTTTGCAGATGTACAGGACATTGGTCAGGCCACTTTGGAATACTGTGTTCAATTCTGGTCTACTGATATAGGAAGGATGTTGTGAAACTTGAAAGGGTTCAGAAAAGATTTACAAGGATGTTGCCAGAGTTGGAGTATCTGAGCTACAGGGAGAGGCTGAACAGGCTGGGGCTGTTTTCCCTGTAGTGTCGGAGACTGAGGGGTGACCTTATAGAGGTTTACAAAATTATGAGAGACATGGATAGAATAAATAGATAAAGTCTTTTCCCTGGGATAGGGTAGTCCAGAACTAGAAGACATAGGTTTAGGGTGAGAGGGGAAAGATATAAAAGAGATCTAAGGGGCAACTTTTTCATACAGAGGGTGGTACGTGTATGGAATGAGCTGTCAGAGGAAGTGGTGGAGGCTGGTACAATTGCAACATTTAAGAAGCATTTGGATGGGTATATGAATAGGAAGGGTTTGGAGGGATATGAGCCGGGTGCTGGCAGGTGGGACTAGATTGGGTTGGGATATCTGGTCAGCATGGAAGAGTTGGACCGAAGGGTCTGTTTCAATGCTGTCCATCTCTATGACTATATAGCAATGTATTTTACTTGTACAAATTATTTCTGCTATGTATCAGATTGATATAAAGTACAAATACTGTATTTCAAATACAAATAAATATTTCAAATAATGCAAGAAGCAAGAAAATATCCAAAAGAACCTAACTCTGGCTTTAACATTGATTATAACGCGAACTGTTCATGTTCCCACTGCATCGGTTAGAGCTGGATGTGTAAAAATTCAACGTAGCCTTTCTGTTTGGTGCCAATGGTCACAGGTCATCCTGTAGCATTGCAGACAGATCAGTTACTGCCTCCATTGCTTTGTGTAACATTGTTATCTCACTGTCAGCCTATCGCTGTCATAATGTGTCCCAGAGATCTTGGTGATGATCTTCCAAAACAGCACCTGCTGCGTCATTGTAGTCCTATCGCTGGATCAGAGCTTGTGAGTTCAAGTGTCACACCAGGACCAAATAGCCACAAACAGTGTGTCATAATGTGGCCAAACAGGTTGACTAACAATCCTTCTGATTATGTGTAAAATCAGGTGACTTTGATAGTTAGCCAGAATCATAGAAACTGCAGTGCAACATCATCCCCATGTTAAAAAAAATCCCATGATCAGGTTCTCAACACGAGTAACTGGCATCTCATTCTGACAGACTACCAAACAAAAGCCCACCACACTTCTCACTCCATCAGTCTCTGCTACATTCTGCCTGAGATGGGAACTTCAAATGTACCCACTACACCTCCAGTGGAACAGCCACAGGGTAATCACAACTTGCACACAATGTGCTGTAGGTAAACCCACAAGGAAGGGATTGCCAGGATTTTGACCGAGCAACATTGAAGAAACAGTGATATATTTCCAATTTAGAAAGATGAGTGGCTAGGAAGGGAACTTGCAGGTGGTTGTGCTTCCATATATCTGTTGTCCTTATCCTTCTAGCTGGGTTTGGCAGCTGCTGTTTGAACAGATCTATTTTGTAGACAGTACACACTGCTGATTGGTGGGACTGAGTCTTTTTGGATGTGGTGTCAATCAAATGGGCTGCTTTGTCCTATGCTACGAACCAGACCAAACCACTATCAAAATACATTAAGAAGATAGTCTGGACCCTAACCTTTTCCTTTTCATAATGTAAGTAAGGCATTGTGTTTTGGATGCAATTTGATTGGTCAAACTACCAGGCTTGAAACAAAACACACTTTGTTCTTACACTATAATTAAAATACAGACAAAATAAAAAGAAAATAAAAGAATTGGCTTAAGTCTAGCTATCAAAATACTTAACAAAATAATATATATTAAGTATTACTAATTAACTGTTCCAGTAGGGTAACTCCATAAACACACCCTTAGCAAAGGCAACTTCAGTAAAATACGTTGTCTCACATGTAATTCTCGCAGCATGAAGAGAACCCCAGCTTTTAGCTGTAACAGAGAGAGAGGAATAAGAGCTTTCGCATCTAGCTTCAAGACCCCTGCAATGCTTCTGAAGGCTAAAACTAAAAAAAATTTGGTTCTGTGGGAGCATGACCACACCCATTCAGGTTGCTTTTATTGTTCCAAATTTTAAAAATAATCCTAAGGCTTCACAAGCCGTTTACTTTATTGGCTTTGGAGCAGACTGCTCAACATCTCTTTCTCAACCTTTCTTCATCAAAGAAAAACAGGACAAAATACACCTCTCAAATCCATTGTATAGTCACAATGGTGTCAAGTTCTTGAGTTTTGTTGGAGCTCCACTCATCCAGGGCAAGTAGGGAATATTGCATCACACTCCTGACTTGCGCCTTGTAGATGGTGGACAGGCTTTAGAATGTCAGAAGGTGAATTACTTGCTGAGGAATTCCTAACCTCTGACCTGCTCCTCTAGCCACAGTTTTTATATGGCTAGTCGAGTTCAGTTTTGGTCAATGATAATCCTGAGGACCCTCAGTGATGGTAATGCCATTGAATGCACAGGGGTGATGGTGAGATTCTCTTTTGTTCGAAGTGGTTATTGCATGGCATTTATGTGACAAGAATGCAACTAGCAACTTGTGAGCCCAAATCTGAACATTGTCCAGATCCTGTTGCATTTGAACAGTATCTAAGGATCACATATAGTGCTGAACATCATTCAAACATGAGTGAACATCCCCAATTCTTACTTTATGATGAAGGGAAGACAAAGTTAAAAGTCACACAACACAAGGTTTTTTTGGAAGTACAAGCTTCTGCAGCACTGCTCTTTCATCATGTAGCTAGTGGGACAGGATCATAGGACACAGAATTTATCACAAAAGATCAAAGGGCCATATAACTGATGTGACGTATTGAACAAACCTAGATTGCTGCGTGAGGTTAGTGTTTGTCTGTATCCCAAACTTAAGTCAGACTGGTTCCACTTCCAGAATAGGAATTGATAAAATGCCACATGGACTGACTGCCTACAGATTGTGTGCTTTTTCAACAAAATAGAATGTATCTGCAAATGTAAGTTCACCCCACAGATGTATATATGTGTGTGTGTGTGTGCGTGTTTGTGTGAGAGAGGAAGAAAATACATGTGTGTTTGTGTACATGCGAGTGTGATGCTTGTAGGAGGGTGTGTGCGTGAGTTTGAGTGTGGGTGTGTGTGTCTGAGAGAGGGCATATGTATGAGAGAGGGTCTGCGTGACTATCATCATGTATAAGCTTGTATGTATATATGTATGTGTGCTCGTGTGTGTATGAGGGAATGTGTAGTGTAGTGGGGTCACCTGTAGTATTATATATGTGCCCTATACATTCTCATCCCACATACGTCTCGTGTAGGGGACCTCTATTGCCTTCTGAAGCTGCACAAAACCAACATATCTGAACATCCCATCATATCAGGCAATGGTACCCTGTGTGCAAACCTCTCTGGCTTCGTCGAGGGCATCTTGAAACCCATTGTACAGGGGACCCCCAACTTCTGTCGTGATACTACATATTTTTTACAGCAACTAAGCACCCATGAACCAGTCAAACCAGGAACATTCCTTGTCACAATGGATAAATCAGCACTCTACACCGGCATGCCCATGACGATGGCATTGCTACAACAGCCTCAGTACTCAATACCAACAACTACCAATCTCCGAGCACCATCCGACAACTCATCCGCTTCATCCTCAACCACGTGCTCACCTTTGACAACCAGTTCTTCATCCAGAGACACAGAATAGCCATGGGGATCAAATTTTCACCCCAACATGCCAATATTTTCATGCACAAGTTCAAACAAAACTTCTTTGCTGCACAGGACCTCCAACCAACACTACATGCCAGATATATTTACATTTCTTCCTCTAGACCCATGACAAGGAGTCACTGAAACAATTACATAGTGATATCAACAAGTTTCATCCCACCATCATACTTGCCATGGACTACTCTTTAGAATCTGTCTCATTCCTGGACACACGCATCTCCATCAAGGACGGACACCTCAGCACCTCACTCTACTGCAAACCCACAGACACCTCACAATACTGCACTTCACTGGCTTCCACCCTAAACATACAAAAACAGCCATCCCTTACGGACAAACCCTACGCATACACAGGATCTGTTCAGGTGAGGGGGAAATACAATGGACACCTCAAGGTGCTGAAGGATGCCCTCGTAAGAACAGGAAACAATGCTCAACTTCTCGATTGCCAGTTCCAACCTGCCTCAGTGAGAAACTGTAATGATCTCCTCAGGAGACAGACACGGAATACAACTGATAGGGTACCCTTCATTGTCTAGTGTTTCCCAAGATGAGAGAAACTATGCCATGTTCTTTGCAGCCTGCAACACATTATCGATGAGGATGAGCATCTCGCCAAGACCTTCCCTACCCCTCCACTTCTCACCTTTAAACAACCACCAAACCCTAGACAGACCATTGTTTGCAGCAAACTGCCCAGCCTTCAGGAAAACATCAACCACAACACAGTACAACCCTGTCATGGCAACCACTGCAAGATGTGTCAGTGTCGACATGGATACCACCATCAGACGTGGGGACACCACCCACCATGTATGTGACACTGGATGAATGGACACCGCTCAACAATCGACAGACAGGGATGTTCCCTCGGGGTCAGGAACACTTCAGTGGTTCAGGCCTTGGTTCTTCAGGTGACTGTCCTCTAAGACGGACTTCGGGATGTGCAACACAGCAGAGTCACTGAGCAGTGGCTGATAGCTAAGTTCGTTTGGGATGTTGGGATACAAACTCTAACCTCACACATTTAACGCACTGTCTGAGCTGAGTTATCCCCCTTTTTAAAAAAGAAACCTTAAGCTATCTCAGGAATCTCTCTTGAAAGTAGTGCTGAGATTTACATATGTCACAAAGCTAGTCCCTTTCTTTACTAAAAGCTGTTCCTTGGTTCAAGGAGACTCTGCCCTTGATTTTTCTCAGAGGGGTAATAAACCGGGCTGGGCTCCAATCAGTTTAGTTTAGTACAGAGATGAAAAGGATTTTGAGAGGCCTTTTGTTTATATGTAAACAATGAGACTTCAGGCCAAAGTGGTCATGTTTTAGAAGTGACCTGTATAAAAAAAGGGGGTGGTCTGCTCTCTAGATAGCTGAGCTGAGCAATTTTTAGTTCAGTCTTGAACTGGTTGGACACTCAACAGGGAGCTGTGTGGAAACTCTCTCTTTCTGCCCTTTAACTTCAACCTGTAAGAATGTGTTCCATTTATACTGGTTTTGAAGGGAGCTTGCTTATTGGGACTGTTATGTATATTCGGAACAGCATAATTAAGTCTAGTTGGATAGGTTGAGTTCTTTAGGGGTGCTTTATTCAGTTTTTTGTGTTTCATTGTGTAATTTTGTGAACAAATTTTTGTCTGTTTTAAAATCTAGTAGTCAACCTAGCTAATTTAATCCAGGTAATTTTCACTGTACACTTACCGAAACAAGTTGCAAAGTTATGGTCTGAGCTGCCTGCTTCAGAATATTTTGAGAGCTCTGGCTTAGTCCATAACACATAGTAATGAATCGAAACCTGCAACCCCATTCTAAGTGGTTAAAGACTTAACAGCAATCTTGGTTTGTTCAGTATATCGCATAGGTTGTATGGCACTTTAATCTTTTACTGTAAATTCTCTCTTCTTTGATCCTGCCCCACTAGCTACCTGACAAAGGAGCAGTGCTCCGAAAGCTTGTACTTCCAAATAAACCAGTTGGACTATAACCTGGTGTTATATGATTTTTAATTTTGTCCACACCAGCCCAACACCGGCACCGCTACGTGATGAAGGAAAGGTCATTGATGAAACGAATGAAGATGAGCTGAAGATATAGTCCTGAGGAACTCCTACAGAGATGTCCTGAAGGTGGGCCGGCTGACTCCAACAACCACAACCATCTTCCTGTGTGTCATATATGAGCAGAGAGTTTTCTCCAATTCTAGGTGACTTCAATTTTGCTGAGACTCATTAATGATGCACAATTAAATTGATGGCAAGAGCTGTCACTTCTACATCACCTTTCCAATTGTCCATGTTTTAACTAAAGTTCTAATGAGGTCAGGAGCTAAGTGGCCTTGGCAGAACCCAAGCTGGGTGTCCCTGAACAGGTTATTGTTGTACAGAAGCTGCTTGATGGCACAATTGATGACATGTTAACTGAGTGTAAGACTGAAGGGCGGATTGGATTGTCCTGCTTTTTGTGTAATGGACATACCTGGACAATTTCCAGGTTGTTGGGTAGATGCCAATGTTGTAACTAACGAACAGCTTGGTTATGGGTATGGCAAGTTCTGGAACACATTTCTTCAGTACTATTGTTGGAATGTTGTCACGGCCCACAGTCTTTGTAGTATCCGGTGTCTCTACTGTTTCCTTACATTAAAAGGAGTGAATTAAACTGAACAATAGCATCTGTGATAAAGTCATAAAGCACAGAAACAGACCCTTCGGTCCAACTTGACCATGTCGACCAGATATCCTATATTAATCTAGTCCCATTTGCCAGCATTTCGCGTATATCCCTCTAAACATTTCTTATTCATGTACCGTCCACATGCCTTTTAAATGTTGTACCTGTACCAACCTCCACCACCTCCTCACGTAGTTCATTCTATCTATGCAATATCCTCTGTATGAAAAATTTGTCCTTTAGGTTTATTATATATATTTCCTGTCTCACCTTAAACCAATGGTCTCTAGTTTTAGACTCCCCAACCCTGGGAAAAAGAACTTTGCTATTCACCCTATCCATGCCCATCGTGATTTTACAAATCTCTGTAAGATCACTATGAGATCATCCCTCCGCGTCTGATGCTCCAGGTAAAATCGCCGCACTCTATACAGCCTCTTCCGATAGCTCAAAGACATCAACCCCAGCAACATCTTTGTAAATCTTTTCTGTGCCCTTTTAAGTTTAACAATATCTTTCATATGGCAGGGAGACCAGGATTCAACACAGTAACCAATAACCAACGAATAACCAATGTCCTGTACAGCCACAATATGACCTCCCAATTCCTATACTCATTGCAATGACCAGTAAAGGCAAGCATACCAAATGCCTTCTTCACTACCCTGTCCACCTGCGACTCCACTTCCAAGGAATTATGAACCTGCACCCTTTGTTAGGCAACACACCTCTGGACCCTCCCATTAAGTGTGTACGTCCTGACCTGATTTACCTTTTCAAAATGAAACATTTCATATTTATCTAAATTAAACTCAATCTGCCACTTCTTGGCCCATCTGATCAAGGTACCATTGTACTCTGAGATAACTTTCTTCACTGTCCAGTACACCACCAACTTTGGTGTCATCTACAAACTTACTAACCATACCTCTTTTATTCACATCCAAATCATTTATATAAATGACCTTCTAGTACACTGTTGGTCACAGACCTCCAGTCCAAAAAAACAACCCCTCACCACCACTCTCTGTCACCTATGTTCAAGTCAATTTTGTATCCAAATAGCTAGCTCTCCTTGGATTACGTGATCTAACCTTGCTAAACAGAACCTTGTCGAACTCCTTGCTGAAATCTGTTTCGACAACTTCCACTGCCCTGCCCTCATCAATCCTCTTTGTCACGTCTTCAAAAAAACTCAATCAAGTTAGTGAGACACAATTTACCACACACAAAGCCATATTGACTATCCCTAATCAATCCTTACCTTTCCAAATACATGTAAATCCTGTTCCTCCAGCAATTTATCCACTACTGATGTCAAGCTCACCGGCCTATAGTTCCCTGGCTTTTCCTTACCACCTTTCTTAAATAATGGCACCACATTAGCCACTCTCCGGTCTTCCAGCACCTCCCTCATGTTATCAATGATACGAATATCTTAGCAAGGAGCCCAACAATCAGTTCACTAGCTTCTCTCAAAGTTCTGGGAAACACATGATCAGATCCCAGGGATTTACTCACCTTCATGCATTTTGAGACATCCAGCACCTCCTCCTCTGTATTATGGACACTTTTCAATATAGTTATCTAGCTTCCATATACTTCTCCACAGTAAATACTGATGTAAAATACTCTTTTAATATTTCACCTGCAGTTCCACACATAGATGGCCTTGTTAACCTTTAAGAGGCCCTATTCTCTCCCTCCTACTCTTTTGCCTTTAATGTATTTGTAGAATCTCTTTGTATTCTCCGTAACCCCATTTGCCAAAGTTACATCATGTCCCCTTTTTGCCCTCCTGATTTCCCCCTTGAGTATACTCCTACTGCCCTTATACTCCTCAAGGGATTCATTCGATCCCTGCTGTCTATACGTGACATATGCCTCCTTCTTTTTCATGACCAGAGCCTCAATTTCTCTAGTCATCCAACATCACTACACCTACCAACTTTGCCCTTCAAACTAATATAGAATCTCTATAATGTGGAAACAGGCCATTTGGCCCAACAAGTCCACACCGACCCTACAAAGAGCATCTCACCTAGGCCCATTCCCCTACATTTCCCCTGACTAAGGCACCTAACCTACGTATCCCTGAACACTATTGGCAACTTAGCATAGCCAATTCACCTGACCTGCACATCTTTGGACTGTGGGAGGAAACCAGAGCACCGAGAGGAAACCCACACAGACAGAGGGAGAATGTGCAAATTCCACACAGAAGTTACCTGAGGCTGGATTCGAACCCAGGTTTCTAGTGCTGTGAGGTAGCAATACTAACCACTGAGCCACCTCGCCACCACAAACTAGAAAAGATATAGCCTGATAAGAACATACAGCCTCTTGACTCCCATTATCTCATTTTTTAAAGTATCCAATTTTCCAACCACCCCTTTACCTGCAAAGAACCTCTCCAATCAGAGCATCTATTTCTCTAGTCATTCAACATTCATACACCTACCAGCCTTGACCTTCACTCTAAAAGGAACATACTCTCCCTGGACTCTCGTTATCTCATTTTTGAAAGCTTCCTATTTTCCTGTCACCTTTTTACCTACAAACATCCACTCCCAATCAACTTTTGAAAGTTCTTGCCTAATACTGTCAAAATTGGCCTTACTCCAATTTAAAACTTTAACTTTTATATCAGGCCTATCCTTTTCCATAACAGTTTTAAAATGAGTAGCGTTATGATCACTGGCCCTAAACTACTCCCCCACTGACATCTCAGTTACTTGCCCTGCCTTATTTCCCAAGGTTAAAAATCACACAACACCAGGTTATAGTCCTACAAGTTTATTTGGAAGCACTAGCTTTCTGAGCACTGCTTCTTCATCAGATAGTGTGGAGCAGGATCATAAGACACATCTTTAGCAAATAAACCTGTTGGATTATAACCTGGTGTTGAGTGATTTTTAACTTTGTCCACCCCAGTCCAACATCAGCTCCTCCACATCATCATTTCCCAAGAGAAGGTCAGGTTTTGCTCCTTCTCTAGTAGGTTCATCTACATCCTGAATAAAACATTTTTCTTTTACACACTTAACAAATTCCTCTCAACTCAAGCCCTTTTTTTTCCAAGTGATGTTCAACATAGAGGAGTACTGATTCGTCAGCCGAGGGGACGCTGTACATATTAATCAGTAGGAGGTTTCCTTGTCCATGTTTTACCTGGTGTCATACGAATTCATGGTTGTCCAGAATTAATATTGAAGACTCCTACAGCAACACCCTCCGCACTGAACACTGCTGTGCCACCGCCTTTCTTGCATCTGTTCTGACAATGATATGACATATCTAAGCATGGAGATGGTGGTGTCTGGGACACAGAGGTATGATTCTGTAAGTGTGACTGCTGCTTGACTCGTCTGTGAGCACCTCTCCCAGTTTTTGGCAGTAGCCTCCTGATGTTGGTAAGGACAAGAGGGTTGTTTCCATCATTGTCATTTCCAGTGCCTACGTTGAAGCCAGGTTGTCTATCCGGTTTCATTCCTTTCTTTAGATTTTCTTGCATTAATATAACGGAATCATTTCAGTGGGCAGTTAGAAGTCAAGCATGTTGCTATTGCTCTAGAGTCATACATAGGACAGACCAGGTGAGGATGGCAGTTTTCTTTCCTAAAGGACACTAGTGAACTGGGTGGGGTTCATTGTCAATGGTTTATGGTCATCATTAGACTTCCAGTGCTTTATTTTTATTGAATTCAAATTGTCAATTGACAATACCACTAGGCCATTGTTTATCCACCACCACTTGTGTGAAAAAGGTGTCATTCAGGATTGCACAAGATCATTCAGTGTTATCAGGAATAAAACATCATACATATCTGATGTTACTATATTTCAGGATCATTGCAACTCCAGGGTACAAGGTAATGCAATCTATCATACTTGATTTTTAATGCTGCATTTTAATTTGTGGAAATGGTATGTATGCACCTAAGATCACATTGTAGAAGTTTCAAACTTTTTAATAATGGTGATTGTAGCAAGATTCATTTTGGATTACTTGGACAAAAATAACGTGCTGGGGTATGGGCAG
Source organism: Chiloscyllium plagiosum (assembly GCF_004010195.1). NCBI lineage: Eukaryota > Metazoa > Chordata > Chondrichthyes > Orectolobiformes > Hemiscylliidae > Chiloscyllium > Chiloscyllium plagiosum. Next base: position 81,931,000 of record NC_057718.1, read on the forward strand.
AAAGCAGGCAATTTCTACTAGCTAGTAACAGTACTTATTTAACAAGCTGTTGCAGACATAATGGGCCAAGAGTCTTTCTGCACCATAATACTGCCAGAAATTATGATAGTGAAAGAATAGTAATACATTCAGGTGTTGTGAGACTTGGTCATGTACAGTATTCACAAGTGATGGCATTCTTATGCATCTTGTCCATTCAGGTGTGTGATGATACTGTTGCATTAAGTGGGATATTTTGCCCTGTTTTTGTGAAGAGAAGTTTTAAGACAAAGGCACTGAGCTGTATATTGAAAGCCCATTAAGTGGTCCTGTGAGGCCTTGATGTTTTTAAAGTAGGAACAATAGAAGCAGCCTGAATGGGTGGTGCAAACTCCCACAAAACCAGGATGTTTAGTTTTAGTAGCAGCTGCTAGGGTCTTGAAGCTGGATGTGGAAGCTGTTTTTCCTCTTTTGGTCGCTGTTAAAAACTGGGGGTTGTCTTCCTGCTGCAGGAATTGCATGTGAGATAGTCTGTTTTTCTGAATTTGACTTTGTCAAGGCTGTGTTTTTGGAATGTTACTACATTGGAACAAGTACATTTTAGTAGTTAAATAATCTATTATTCTGTTAAATTTTCCAAGAGTTAAGTTATTCTAATTTCTTCTTCCTTTTGATGTTTTTTAAACTATAGTGTATGAATAAAGTGTGCTTTGTTTCAAGTCTGGTAGTTTGACCAGTCAAATTGCATCTGGAAAGCAACACCTTACACTTACCTTTAAATAGGGTCTATACTATCCTCTGAATATATTTTGAGGGATTTGGTCTGGTCCATAACCAGTGGCAGTGGTCCCAGACTTGAAACTTGCTAATGAAAGGCCCTTAGTGAGCTGAGGTAATACATCTTGTAGATGGTACAAATTACTCATCAATGGTGAACAGTGTAAATTATTGTGTATGGCATGTTAATCAACTGGCATGCTTTGTCCTGAGTGGTGTTAAGCTTCTTGAGTATGAATGGAGCTGCACTCATCGAGATGAATGAAGAGAAATCCATCACACTTCTGATTTCTGGCTTGAAAGTGGTAGGCAGGCTACAGGGAGTGAGAGGTGATTTAATCACCACAGAAATCCCAACCTCTAACCCACTCTTGTCACCACAATATTTATATGTTTGATGCAATCCAATTCTGGTAAACTGTAATTCCCAAGATCTGGATTAGAGTGGTGCTGGAAAAGCACAGCCAGTCAGGCAAGATTTTCCTGCTCCTTGGATGCTGCCTGACCTGCTGTGCTTTTCCAGCACCACTCTAATTAGACTCTGGTTTCCAGCATCTGCAGTCCCTGTTTTTACTTCGGTAATTGCCAAGATGTTGATATTCAATAATGGGAATGCCATTTAATGTCAAATGGTGATGATTAGATTCTCTCTGTTGGGGGTGGTCATTGCCTGGCACTAACATGGCACAAATACTACTTGCACTTATAAGACCAAGCCTGAATATCATCCAGCTCTTGCTATATATGGACACAGACTGTTTCAGTAGCTGATGAGTCATGAATGTTGTCAAACATTCTACAATCAGCAATGAGCAATCCATTTCTGACTTTATGATGGAGGGATGGTCATTGATGAAGCAGGTGCAAAAAATATTTGGACCTGGAATGTTGAATGCCTGCAGAAATGTCCTGGAACTGAATTAATTGACTTCAAAAAACACAATATTCTTCTTTTGTGCTCGGTATGACGCCAACCAATTTACACTTTTCCCAAATTCCATCGACTCCAGTTTTATTAGGGGTTCTTGATGCCGCACATGGTCAAATGCCACCTTGATGTCAAGGGCAGCCATTCTCATCTCACCTCACAAATTCAACTCGATAATCCATGTTTGAACCAAGGCAATAACAAGCTCAGTCGTTGAATGGCCTAGGCAAAACCTAAATTGAGCTGTAGCAAGCAGCTAATTTCTATGTAAGTGCCACTTGATGGCATCAGCAATGACACTTTTTAATCACTTTTATGATAATCGAGAGTAGATTGGTGAGATGGTAAGTGGTTGGATTGGATTTGTCCTGATTTTTGCTCACAAGACATACCTGAACAATTTTGCACATGAACAGGTATATGCCACCATTACAGCTGTTCTGGAATAATTCTGCTGCTGCTGATGGCTCAAGTGATCCCATGGATACCCAGATTTAATTTAATAGATTTGTTCAAAATCTACCCCATTTAGCACGGTGATGGTGCCATACAAAATGATAACAGCACAAGTTTCCTTAATATGAAGTCATATGTAGGTCAGACCAGGTAAGGACAGCAGATTTCCGTTCCTAAAAGACATAAGTGAACCAACCTCTTTTTTTGACAATGATAATAGTTAACATTACTGAGTAATCATTACTGAAACTGCATTTTTAAAAATTTCAGATTTTATTAGATGAACTTAAAATGTTCGAACTATCCATGGTGAAATTTGAACCTTTGCCCTCATAAGTCTTATCCGAGCCTCTTGATTACTGGTCTAGTGACATTTCCTCTGGTTCACTTCCTCTCCCAAGGATATAACGATCAAGGAATGCATCTTTGTAATTTCCATTCTTACTTGCCTCAGCACCCTCAGAAGCACCCCTCCCACTCTTGTGAAATTATCAGCTCTACGCTAAGTAAGCCTTTCTAATACCTCCTCTGCATTATTTATAACTCAACCACTTTCTCAATTACCTCTTCTTTCAATAGGACTTTGCTGCATCTTTAGTTGTAAAAGATGCTGCAGAAATACACATTTTCTTCCTAGTATCTTACACATTCCTGGCTTCCATCATTAGTTGTTCACTCCGGTATCCAAGCTCGAAGTTCTGGAATTCCCAAGTTAAACCACTCCAATATCATGTCCTTTAACACACGCCTCTACCTTTTTGACCAAACTTTTGATTAATTGTCTTAATATGTCATGATGCAAACTGATATCAAATTTTGTTTTAAAATGGTTCTGTGAAATGCTTCAGCGTAGTCGGCTACATAAAGAAATGCTACATAAATGTTGGTAGTGCTTATTATTGGGAAAAGTTCTCAGAACTATACATTTGATAGAAGATCTCATTTTGAAGTCAGGTGATGAACAGTACATTCTCCCTCAAATTTTTAAAAAATTTCTGCCAAAATGATTTTGCTCTAAATTTAGGACTCTCACTGTACAAACATTTCAATGAACAGATGTTTGTGAGAATTCCTATATTAGGAAGCTCACTTTAATTAGCAAGCTGACAGACCCATTCCTCAGAGATATTGGCTTTTCTAATTTCAGCAGGATCCACAATGTCTTTGAGCATATACCAGAAGTTCCTGGAAAGACAGGAATGCCTGGATTAGAAAAGAAGTAGAACCAACATACCTCCTACTCTAATAAATTTTCATCTAGTTTTTATTAACATTAAAATTATGTTAGTATTTGCTACATCTTCAAAGCCTTGAAGCATTTGAGAAGTTTTTTTTTAGGAACAGTCCTGTATTATTTTCACAGCAATTGGTGAGACCAATATCACAGAAGAGACATGCATATAAATAAGGGGTTGTGAACATTGCCTCCATCTCAATTCGTTCAAGCACAGCTAATTATAAATTTGAGTTTGAATAAAATGAAGACATTTTTAGAACACGCTGGCCATATACATTCAAATATGCTTGCTGAAACGAAGCGATTATATAGTTTATTGTCAAAAAGGGCCATGATTATTGTTAAAATCCTTCTTTCTGATTGAAAACTGATAACTGACACTGGTTGCTGTACAGTGAGTAGTTAGGAAATGACATTGAAATTCCAATTATAGTGGCTTGTGATAAAAAGGCTTAATTCACATTTATAACTATTAACATAATCAAGTACAGTTATGGAATCACACGAACACACTTATTCCACATAGCTGATATAAAAAATCTTTAACATCATCTACAATTAAAGCTAGTTCTATGACTATTAAATTAATTGATAGTAAAAATTGCAGTGTTAATGTCAATGTACAACCATGAGAAAAATGTAATAAGATGTAGATACTCACGCTCTATTTTCTTTTGTCATTTTATAACTAATAAGAGTTCTTTCTATATAATTTTCAAGAGCCTGAAACAAATATAGAAAATGTAATCAATTTTATTTTTATGATGAATAAACGTATTATGGCAGGTGGGACTAGATTGGTTAGGATATCTGGTCGGCATGGACGAGTTGGACCGAAGGGTCTGTTTCCATGTTGTATATCCCTATGACTCTATGGCAGAAGGCAGAGAGTGGGGATAAATGGGTCCTTCTTAGCATGGAAGCTGGTGACTAAAGGTCAATGTTGGGACCTCAACTTTTCACTTTATACATCGGAGGCTGAGGGTTGACCTTTTAGAGATTTATAAAATCATGAGGGCCATGGATTGAGTGAATAGACAAGGTCCTTTCCCTAGGGTGAGGGAGTTCAAAACCAGAGGGCATAGGTTTAAAGTGAGATGGGAAAGATTTAAAAAGGACCTGGGGGGTCATTTTTCACGCACAGGGTGACAGTGTTGGGTGCCAGTGGTTATCCAGTCTGCGTTTCATCTTCCAAATGTAGAGGAGACCAGATTATGAGCAGTGAATGCAATAGATAAGATTGAGTGAATTGCAGGTAAAGTACAGGGCGACCGAGAGGGAGAGGCATCACTTGATGCCTACAGTAGCCCCTGGAAGCAGTCACCTGCACTGAAAAGCAAAGTGTTGTGGGTCTGATATCAAGTAGTGCCTCCCAAGTGCCAGTGTCCAGAATGTCTCAGAGTGACTGCAGAATGTTCTCAAGGGGGAGGGTGAGCAACCAGACGTCATTATGCATGTTGTCACAAATAGCATAGGTAGAAATAGGAATGATTATAGAGAGCTAGGAGAAAAGTTAAAAACCAGGACCTCAATAGTGGAAATCTTGGATTATTTCTGGTGCCACGTGCTGGAGAGGCTAAGAACAAGTGGATAAGGCAGATGAAAGCATGGCTAAACAATTGGTGCAGGGAGCAGGGATTCACATTCTTAGATCATTGGTATCTTTCCTGGGGGCAGAGGTGACCTGTTCAAGAGGGAAGGTTGCTGCTGAACCAGAGGGGGACCAATATCCCGGTGGGCAGATTTGCCAGTGCTACAAGGGAAGGTTTAAACTACATTGGCGATGGGGGGTGGGATCCTCAATAGCAAGGATGCAAGTGCTAGGCTGGAAGGCGATATAGTTATCAGAAATAGCAAGTTTAAGAGACAGGTCAGGCTGGAACACAACAGGGAGTGAGAAATGCCTGTTGGATTAAATCATATCTATTTCAATGCAAGAGAGCTGACAGGTAAGGCTGATGAACACAGGGCATTGTTAGGTATGTGGGACTGGGATATTATAGCCATGACAGTAACATTGCTAAGGGAGGGACAGGACTGGCAGCTTAATGTACCTGGGTACAGGTGCTTCAGGCAGGACAGAGGTGGAGGAAAGAGGGGAAGGGAGTTGCACTTTTGGTTAAGGGGAGTATCACATAGAGGAAATAACTGAGGATTCATCTAGTGAGGCTTTGTGAGTGGAGTTAAGAAATATGAAGGGGGTGGTGATGTTATTAGGCTTGTACTATAGGCCTCCAAATAGTCAACGGGTATTAGAGGAACAAATACGCAATGAGATTAGAGAGATTTGCAGGAGTTGTCAGAATAGGGGATTTTAATTTTCCTAACATAGACTGGGACTGCCATAGTGTTAAGAGTTTAGATGGGGTGGAATTTGTTACGTGTTCATGAAAGTTTCCTTAAGCAGTATATAGAGGGTCGTATTTGGGAAGGGGTAAAACTTGACCTATTCTTGGGAAATAGGGCAGGAGAGATGACTGAGGTGACAGTGGGGGAGGACTTTCAGACTAGTGACCATAGTTCTGTTAATTTTAAAATAGTTACGGAGAAATATAAAACAAGTCCACAGATTCAGGTTCTAAATTGTGGCAAGCTGAATATTGATGGAATTGACTGGAGCTTGCAAGGGTTGATTGGAATAGTTTGTTTATAGGCAGTGGGACCTCTGGCAAGTGGGAGGCTTTTAAAAGTGTGATAGCTAGAGTTCAAGATCTATATGTTCCTGTGAGGGTGAAGGGCAAGGTTGGCAGAAATAGGGAACCCTGGATGACAAGAGATACTGAGGCTGTCACCAGACAAAAAGGAGGCGTGGGTCAGGTACAGGCAGCTACGATCAAGGGAATCCCTGGAGGCACATGGGGATACAGGAGTTTACTGAAGGAGGAAATCAGGAAGGTGAAAAGGGGGCACAACATAGCTTTGGCTGAGAAGATTAGGGTGAATCCAAAGAGATTAAGTATAATAAAGTAAAAAGAATATAACCAGAGAGAGAATAGGACCCCTCAAGGATCAAAGTGGACATATATGTGTGAAAACACAGGAGATGGGAGAGGTCCTCAATGAATATTTCTCCTATGTTTCCTGTGGAGGAAGACATAAAGACTTGGGAACTTGGGGAAGTTAGGGATGATATGTTGGGGACAGTCTATATGACAGTAGAGGGTGTGTTGGATGTATTAGAATGCATGAAAGTGGATAAATCTCCTATTCCTGACCATGGGTGAGGTCCTGGAAGACTGGAAGGTAGCGAATGTTGTGCTCTTATGCAAGAAAGGCTGAAAAGAGAAACCTGAAACTATCGACCAGTAAGTCTAACATCTGCGATAGGTAAGTTACTGGAGAAGATTCCGAAGGACAAGATGTACCTGCATTTGGAAAGACTGGATTTGATTAGGAGTAGTCAGCACGGCTTTGTGCAAGGGAAATCATGCCACACAAATTTGTTAGAGTTTTTTGATGAAGTAACCAGGAAGGTTGATGAGGGCAGGGCGGTAGACGTAGCCTATATGGATTTCAGTAAGTCCTTTGATAAGGTTCCACATGGTAGGCTGCTCTGGAAGATTAGATAGCATGGAATTCAAGGCAAGCTGGCAAATTAGATACATACTTGGCTTGATGGTAGGAAGCAGAAGGTAATAATGGAAGGATGCTTTTCGGACTGGAGGCCTATGACTAATGGAGTGCCTCAGGTCGGTGCAGGGCCCACTGCTGTTTATTAATCTATATCGTGATTTGGATGAGAACGTACAAGTCATGATTAGTAAGTTTGCAGATGGACAGTGGACAGTGAGGAAGGTTATCAGAAATTGCAGCAGGACCTTTGAACAGCTGGGCAAGTGGACCAAGAAGTGACAAACGGAGTTTAATGTAAGTGTGAGGTTTTGCATTGTGGAAAGTCAAATCGTGGTGAATGGTAGAGCTTTAAGATGTGTAGTGGAATAGAGGGACCTTGGTGTTCAGGTTCACAGTTCTCTGAAAGTGGAGTCACAGGTAGACAGGACAGTGAAGGCGGCTTTTGGCACACTGGCCTTCATCAGTCAGGGCAGTGAGTATAGAAGTTGGGAAATTATGTTGCAGTTTGTACAGGACGTTGGTGAGACCACATTTGGAGTATTGTGTTCAGTTTTGGTCATCTTGTTATAGAAAGGATTTTATTAAAATTGGAAAGAGTGTAGAAGAAATTTACAAGGATGTTGCCAGGACTCAGGGACTGAGTTATAGGAAGAGGTTGTTCAAGTTAGGACCATTTTCTTAAGAGCATAGGAACTGAATCTTATAGAATGTATAAGGTCATAAGAGGCACGGATAGGGCGTTATGCACTCAATCTTTTTCCCAGGGTTGCGGAATCGAGGACTAGAGGGCATCAGTTTAAAGTTAGGGGGGGAAGAATAAAAAGGAAGCAGAGGGGCAACTTTTAACACAGAGGGTGGAACACATATGGAATGAGCTGCCAGCGGAAGTGGTTGAGGTGGATACATTAACAACATTTAAATGGCATTTGGAGAAATACATGGTTAGGAAAGGTTTAGAAGGATATGGGCCAAGTGCAGGGAAATGAGGTTAGCATTAATGTTTTAGTCAGCATGGCCCAATTTGGGCCGAACGGCCTATCTCCATGCTGCAGGACTCTGTGACTCCAACTGTTTCACTTGGAAGGCATATCTGGGGCCTTTGATAGTAAGGAGGGAGGAAGTAAACGGGCAGGTGTTACATCTTCTACAATTTCAGGGAAAGGTACCATGGAAGTATGGACGGATGTCAGGAGTGAAGGAGGACTGAATCAAGGTGTCCCAAAGGGAACGGTCCCTGCGGAAGGCTGACAAGGATGGTGATGGGAGGGAAATATGTGTCTGAAAATGGCATTCCTTTGGAGGTGGCAGAAATGGCATCTAATGATCCTCTGGATTTGAATACGGATGCTGGGAGAGCAGTAAGTGAGGATGGGGGGCATTATCAATGTTTTGGGAGGGAAGAGAAAGGGTGCAGGCCAAAGTGAAGGAGAAGAGTCAGACATGGCTCAGGGCCCTGTCAACCATGATGGTGGGGAATCCTCAAATGAAAACGTTGAACATATTAGTGTTCCCATTGTCGAAACTGGCATCATCAGAAAAGATGGAACCGAGTCAAAGAAACTGGGAAAATGGGAACAGTCTTTCCAGGAAGCAGGGTACAATGATGTATAATCAAGGTAACTGTGGGAGTCAGTGGATTTGTGATGGATATCAATGGCCAGCCTATCCTCAGAAATACAAACAGAGATGCTGAGGAAGGGAAGGGAGGAATCAGAAATGAAGTAGGTAAAGGTGGAAGAGGATGGAAATTGGAAAAGTTTATCAATTTTGCTTCCAATCCAGGCTGAGAGAGGGAAGCTACACCAATGATGTCATCGATTTATCAGAGAAACAGTCATGGTGGAGCCCAAATAGGACTGGAACAAGGAATGTTCTACATACCAGTTCTGTTTTTCAGTGGCAGCAGCGACTCAAAGGGCAGGAGCTTGGACCAGGGGCCTGCTGGGAGCACCGAGTCGCTGATTTGAGCTTTTATATTTGAAGTCAGAGAGCAGAGGTTTCTGGGAAAGGAGGGACTTCTTCGTTTTATTTCCATCCAGATATAGAAGTCAGTGTTTTCTCAACCCGAGACCCTACCTTAGTAGGGCCTCCCACCCAACCACCTCCTCTCATCTTAAAGACTAGGGACACATCAGCTATGCATCTCTTCTTTTTTACTTTGTGATAAGGGGACTACCAGGGATGGCAGTGCAGGGAGAGCAATGTTCCTCCTGCATGATGTTTGAGGTGAGGGATGCCATTAGTGTCCAATCCAAGTACATCTGCAGGAAGTGCACCCAACTCTCACTCCTCCAAGACCGTGTTAGGGAACTGGAGCGGAAGCTGGATGAACTCTGGATTATTCGGGAGGCAGAGACTGTGATTGATAAGAGTTACAGGGAAGTAGTTACTCCTAGGCATGAAGAAAGCTGGGTGACTGTTTGAAGGGAGACAAAACAGTAAATGGAGGGATCCCCTGTGGTCATTCCCCTGAAAAACATGTATACCGTTTTGGATACTGTTGGGGGGGACAACTTACCAGGTGTGTGCAGTGGGGCCCAGGTCTCTGGCACAGAGCCTGTCCGTGTTGCACAGAAGGGAAGGAGGGAAAGGAGGAGAGTGTTAGTTATTGGGGACTCAATAGTTAGAGGCTCAGATAGAAGGTTTGTTGGGGATGAACGAGACTCGCGGTTGATGTGTTGCCTCCCAGGTGCCATGGTCCGTGATGTCTCGGATCTATCTTTGGGGTCCTGAAGGGAGAGGGTAACCACCCTCAAGTCGTGGTCCATGTAGGTACCAATGACATAGGTAGAAAGAGGGATAGGGATATAAGGCAGGAATTCAGAGAGCTAGGGTGGAAGCTGAGAGCCAGAACAAACAGAGTTGTTATCTCTGGTTTGTTACCCGTGCCACGTGATAACAAGGCAAGGAATAGGGAGAGCTATCAGCTGAACACGTGGCTGCAAGGATGGTGCAGGAGGGAGGGTTTCAAGTACTTGGATAATTGGGGCTCATTCTGGGGAAGGTGGGACCTGTACAAACAGGATGATCTTCACTCGAACCAGAGGTGTACTAATATCCTGGGTGGGAAATTTGCTGGTGCTATTTGGGTGGGTTTAAACTAGCTCAGCAGGGGGATGGGAATCGGAGGTGCAGTTGCAGTGCACAGGAGGATGAGAGTAGGGAGGACACGGACAGGATTTCAGGGTCACAGAAATATGCTGGCAGACAGCAAACCGGCTCGAAGTGTGTCTACTTCAACGCCAGAAGTATCCGAAATAAGGTAGGTGAGCTTGCAGCATGGATAGGTATCTGGGATTTCGATGTTGTGGCCATTTCGGAGACATGGATAGAACAGGGAGAGGAATGGATGTTGCAGGCTCCAGGGTTTAGATCTTTCACTGAGAACAGACAAGGCAGTAAAAGAGGGGAAGGTGTGGCTTTGTTAGTCAAGGATAGCATAACGGTGGTTGAAAGAACTTTTGACGAGGACCCGTTTACTGAGGTAGTGTGGGCTGAGGTTAGAAACAGGAGAGGAGAGTTCACACTGCTTGGAATTTTTTATAGGCCTCCACAGAGTTCCAGGGAAGTGGAAGAGAGGATTGGTAAAATTATTCTGGGTAGGAATGAAAGGAACAGGGTGGTCATTATGGGGGACTTTAACATCCCCAACATTGACTGGAAATGCTATAACTCTAGTACGTCGGATGGATCAGTTTTTGTCCAACGTGTACAGGAGTGTTTCCTGACACAGCATGTCGAAGAGCCGACAAGGGGGGAGGTCACACTGGATCTGGTGCTTGGTAATGAACCAGGCCAGGTGTTTGATTTAGTTGTAGGTGAGCACTTTGGAGAGAGTGACCATAATTCAGTTACATTTAGTTTAGCGATGGAAAGGGATAGGTGCATGCCACAGGTCAAGAGTTATCGATGAGGCAAGGGCAATTATAATGCGATTAGGCAAGAATTAAGATGCATAGAATGGGGTAGCAAAATGCAGCGGATGCAGACAATGGAAATGTGGAGCTGGTTTAAGGAACAGATATTGCGTGCCCTTGCGTGTCCCTGTCAGGTAGGGAGGAAGTGTAAGGTAAGGGAACCATGGTTTACTACAGAAGTTACATCTCTTGTTAAGCAGAAGAAGGAGGCTTATGTGTTGATGAGGCAAGATGGTTCAGATGAGGTGATGGAGAGTTACAGATCAGCTAGGAAGGATTTAAAGAGAGAGTTACAAAGAGCAAAGAGAGGACACGAGCAGTCTTTAGCAAATAAAATAAATGAGAACCTTAAAGCTTTCTATAGGCATGTGAGGAATAAAAGGATGACTAGGGTAGGAATAGGGCCAAAGACAGAAGTGGGATATTGAGTGTGGACCCTGTGGAGACCGGAGAGGTGCTAAACAAACATTTCTCATTGGTTTTCACTCAGGAAAAGGAGAATATTGTAGAGGAGAAAAAAAAAGAGGTACGAGATATTAGACTAGAAAGGATCGAGGTTAGTTACGAACAGGTGTTATCAATTCTAGAAGGAGTGAAAGTAGATAAGTTCCCTGTGCTGGATGGGATTTATCCGAGGATTCTCTGGGAAGCTAAGGAGGAGATAACAGAGCCTTTGAGTTGTCATTGTCTACAGGTTTAGTACCAGAGGACTGGAGGATTGCAAATGTTCTGCCCTTGTTCAAGAAGGACAGTAGAGATGACCCAGGTAATTATAGACCAGTGAGCCTTACTTCTGTTATAGGAAAGGTTTTGGAAAGGATTATAAGAAATAAGATTTATAATGATCGAGCAAGCAACAATTTGATTTCAGATAGTCAACATGGTTTCGTCAAGGTCAGGTCGTGTCTCACAAACCTCATTGAGTTTTTTGAGGTGGTGACCAAGCATGTAGATGAGGGTAGGGCAGTTGACATGGTATACATGGACTTCAGTAAAACCTTTGATAAGGTTCCACATGGTGGGCTGTTGGAGAAAATGCAGAGCCATGGAATTCAGGGTGATTTCGCAGTTTGGATTAGAAACTGGCTTTCTGAAAGAAGGCAGCGAATGGTGGTTGATGAAAAATATTCAGCCTGGAGTTCGGTTACTAGTGGTGTGCTGCAAGGATCTGTTTTGGGACTACTGCTGTTTGTCATTTTTATAAATGACTTAGACGCAGACATAGGTGGATGGATTAGTAAATTTGCAGACGACACTAAAGTCGGTGGAGTAGTGGACAGTTTGGAAGAATGTTACAGATTGCGGGGGACTTGGATAAACTGCAGAATTGAGCTGAGAGGTGGCAAATGGAGTTCAGTGCAGCTAAATGTGAGGTGATGCACTTTGGGAAGAATAACAGGTAGGCAGAGTACTGGGTCAACGGAAAGATTCTTGGTAGTGTGGATGTGCAGAGGGATCTTGGAGTCCATGTACATAGATCCCTGAAAATTGCTACCCAGGTTGAAAGTGCTGTTAAGAAGGTATACGGTGTGTTAGGTTTCATTGGTAGAGGGATTGAGCTCCGGAGCCGCAACATCATGCTGCAATTATACAAAATGTTAGTGCGGCCACACTTGGAATATTGTGTACAGTTCTGGTCGCCATATTTCAGGAAGGATGTGGAAGCACTGGAAAAGGTGCAGAGGAGATTTACCAGGATGTTGCCTGAGCTGGAAGGAAGGTCTTATGAGGAAAGGCTGAGAAACTTGGGTCTGTTCTCACTGGAAAGAAGAAGGCTAAGAGGGATTTGATAGAGACATACAAGATGATCAGAGGATTAGATAGGGTAGACAGTGAAAGTTTTTTCCTAGAATGATGTCATCAGCTTGTAGGAGGGAGCATAACTGCAAATTGAAGGGTGATAGATTTAAGACAGATGTCAGAGGCAGGTTCTTTACGCAGAGAGTGGGAAGGGCGTGGAATGCCCTACCTGCTAATGTAGTCAACTCTGCCACATTAGGGAGATTTAAACAATCCTTGGGTAAGTACTTGGATGATGATGGGATAGTGTAGGGCACGAGCTGAGAATAGTTCACAGGTTGGTGCAACATCGAGGGCCGAAGGGCCTGTTCTGCGCTGTATTGTTCTATGTTCTTCCCCACAAAGAGATGGACATAACCATGCAGGTACCCATGCCCCTTTGATCTGAAGAAAGCGAGAGGAGTTAAAGTAGAAGTTGTTCAAAGTGAATAAGAGCTCAGCCAAGCAGAAGAGGATGGTGGAGGATGGGGCGGTTCAGGATTTTTTTCCAGGAGGAAGCAAAGAACCCTGAGACCATTAAGGGATTAGATGTCCATAGTGAAGAGGAGGCAGCTGGAACACTCAAACTGGAAATTCTGAAACTTACAAAGCATCACAGGAATTGCAGTTGTAAGTAGGAAGGGACTGGACACGTGAGAAAAAATCAAGTTGAGATAGAAGAGATGGGTTCTGTGGGGCAGGAACAAGCAGAAGCAATAGGTCTGCCCAGGCAATCCTCTTTGTAGATTTTGGGAAGGAGGTAGAAGTGGTCTGAGTGGGGTTGGGCTCGAAGACAATGGTGGGTAGAGATCACCAGATGAAATGTGATCAGTGACCATCGTAAGTACAATAGCCTTTTTTCTCCACTACTCGCTCTCCAATATTCTTCTAACTTTACTCAGCACTTTGGAATTTCTGAAAGTCATTTTAAGTGTACATGCTCAGCATTGTTGAAGTGCAATTGATAATTCAATGGCAATTAGCTGTTGCCTAGGTTTGTGTTGAGATTGTTCCCTTTGGGAGCCAGGCTGAGATAACACAAACTTTCGACACAGAACATCTGTGGCCAATAGCAGGAATAGATGATCTGTTGAATTTGGGCACAAGACACAGAAGTGCATGGTACTTACTTAATTCACTACATCTGCCATTCCTTCAGGGCGATCGTCAATGTTTGCCAAGAAAATTAAACTGAACTCAGAACATTCAAGGAATCAGAAAATTATTGAGAAATACAGCAGTGAGTTAAGCAAAACTGACAACATAAGTGTACTTACTTTTATTTTGCTGCGAAGAAAGTCATTGAATTTCTGAAAGTATGCAATTTCACCCTGTTGATATATTAGAATGTTATCTACAATACAATAACTCTTAACTCTTAGCAATACAACATTGCAAATTTAACAAGAGGCATCAGAATTAAACTTTGGAGTTCTGTCAAACAAGGGTTCCTCCAATAACTTGTTATTTTTAAAAGCCTGTAGTTCATATTCTAGTATTTGGGATGCAGTTGAGAATGACTAGTTGTATTTTTTCAAAGTACACAATTAGAAATGAAACAGGGAAAGTGGGAGGGAAAGTGCTAATAGACTAATCAACCATCAAGACAAACACACAAATAAAACTGCATTGGGAGCAGAGATGAAATTTGCCTTATGCCCACACAACATATTTGCAGAGTATGCAATTTACTGAACTTGTATCATTATAATAATGAATTTAAGAACAAAAGAGAAGTACAGCACAGAAAAAGGCCTTTCGAGCCTTCAAGCCTGTGCCAATCATCAGGTGCTAACTGAAAAAACTGCCCTTATTTGGTCCAAGTCCCTCAATTCCACCCCCCCATTCTTGTAACCATCTAGGTGCCTTTTAAATGTCACCAACATATCTGCTTCCACTATCTCTTCTGGTAGTGCACTCCAGATTCCTACCACTGTGTTAAAAACTTCCCTCGCAGGTCTCCCTTAAACTATCCACCCTATCTATGCCTCTCATAATTTTGTAGACCTCTCTCAGGTCTCCTCTCAGCCACCGTCTTTCCGGTGAAAACAATCCCAGTCTTTTTAAACTTTCCTCATAGCCAATGCCATCGAGACCAGGCAACATCCTGGTGAACCTCTCTGCACTCTCTCCAAAGCTTCCATGTCCTTATGGTAGTGTGGTGACCAAAACTGCACACAATACTCCAAATGTGGCCTAACAAGGGTTTTATATAGCTGTAATGTGGTTTGTACTCTCTGCTCTGGCCAATGAAGGCAAGCATGCCTTCTTAAACACCTTAGCCACCTATGTTGCCACTTTTAAGGAACTGTGGACCTGCATGTTAATGTTTCTAAGGGTTCTGTTATTTACAGTTTAATTCAACCTAAATTTGATCCTCCAAAATGCATCACCTCACATTTGTCTGGATTAAACTCCATCTACCATTTCTGTGCCCAAGTTGCCAATCTATCCTGTTGTATCCTTTCACAATCATCGGCACTATTAGCAAGTCCACCAATCTTCGTGTCATCTGCAAACTTACTAATCAGACCACCCACCTTTTCCCCAGATCATTTATATATACTACAAATATCAGAGCACCGAAGGCTGGCCCCTGTGGAACACCATCAATTACCGGTCTCCATTCTGAAAAAGATCCATCCACTGTTACCCTCTGTTTTCTATGACCAAGCCAGTTTTGTATCCATTTAGCCAGCCCATCCAGAATCCCATGTGATCTTAGTTTTTGTACCAATCTGCCATGTGGGACTAAAGCCCATATAAACTACATTCAAAACCCTTCCCTCATCAATTACATTTGTTACCTCTTCAAAACATTCAATCACATTCATGAGACATGACCTTCCTCATACAAAACCATGTTGCCTGTCACTGACTAATTGATTTTCTTCCAAATGCGCATGTAGCTTGTCCCTCAGTATCTTCTCCAAGAACTTCCTCATCACAGACGTCAGGCTCACCGGCCTGTAATTTCCTAAATTATCCTGCTTCCTTTCTTCAGGGAATAACACTGGCTAATCTCCAGTCCTCTGGAACCTCGCCTCTAGTCAAGGGGATGTGAAAATATCCGTGAATGCCCCAGCTCTTTCTTCCCTTGCCTCTCGCAGTAAACTGGGGTAGATCCTATCTGGCCCACAGGACTTGTCTACCTTAATGCAATTTAGGATACACAAAACTTCGTCTTTCAATATATTGACATCGTCTAGAGGATTCACACACTCATCCCTGGTCTCAGCATCAGTCATGTCCTTCTCCTTGGAGAATACTGATAGAATGTACTCATTAAGGATCTCTCCCATTTCCTGCAGCTCCGCACGTAACTTCCCTCCTTGGTCCTTGAGTGGACCTACACTTTCCCTTCCTACCCTCTTTCTTCTAACATGTGCGAATCCTGCCATTACTATTCTTCCATTTTGCAGGGACATGCATGTCCTGCACTTTAATCGACTGGTCTTTAAAAGCCTCCCACATGCCAGACGTAGATTTGCCCTCAAATAATTGCTCCCAATGCACATTCCCCAGTTCCTGTCCAATGTGGATGCAATTGGCCCTTGCCCAATTAAGCAGCCTCATCTGAGGGCCACTTTTGTCCTTGTCCATTAGTACTCGAATCCTATGGAGTTATGGTTACCATACCCAACATGCTCTCCTACTGATCGATCACCTGTCCTATCTTATTCCCTAATACCAAGTCTTGTTTGGCTTCCTTTCTGGTTGAATTGTCAACATACTGTCTCAAAAAGCTTTCTTAGACCCATCTAATAAATTACTCTCCATCCAAGCCCCTGGCTCTAAGGGAGTCCCAATCGTGAGCAAATGAGCACTTTGGAAAAAAAAAAGAGTACAAGCATGGACTATTTTCTAAATGGTGAGAAAATTCCTAAAGCCACAGGACAAAGGGATCTGGGAGTGCTAGTCCAGGACTCTCTAAAGGTTGACTTACAGGTTGAGCCCTTGATTAAGAAAGCAAATGTAACGTTGTCATTAATCTCAAGAGGGTTGGAATATAAATGCAGCGATGTGCTTCTGAGACTTCTAGTCAGGCCCCATTTGGAATACTGTGTCCAATTTTGGGCTCCATCCCTCAGGAAGGACATACTGGCACTGCAGCACAAGGATGATCCCTGGAAAGGTAGACCTAACATACGATGAACGGCTGAGGATCCTGGGATTGTATTCATTAGAGTTTAGAGGTTGAGGGGAGATCTAATAGAAACTTACAAGAAAATGCATGGCTTAGAAAGGTTGGATGCTGGGAAGTTGTTTCCGTTCAACGGGGAGACTAGGACCTGTGGGCACAGCCTTAGAATTAGAGGGGGTCAATTTAGAACAGAAATGAGGAGACATTTCTTCAGCCAGAGAGTGGTGGGACTGTGGAATTAATTGCCATGGAGCACAGTAGAGGCCAGGATGTTAAACATCTTCAAGGCAGAGATTGAGAAATTCTTGATCTTGCAAGAAATTAAGGGCTACAAGGATAGTGCGGGTAAGTGGAGTTGAAATGCTCATCAGTCATGATTAAATAGCAGAGTGGACTCGACGGGCTGAATGGCCTTACTTTCACTCCTACGTCTTATGGTCTTAATAAGAGGTAAGTTGAAGTCACCTACCACAACTACCTTGCTTTTTTCACACATTTCCAGTATCTGACTATATATCTGCTCCTCTGTCTCCAGTGGGCTGTTGGGAGGTCTATAGCAAACTCCCAAACTTTCACCCTTCCTATTCTTGAGCTCCACCCACAATGCCTCACTACTAGATCCCTCTGATATGTCCTCCCTCAACACAGGTTTGCCAAAGTCTGTGCTGCATTCCTTCATCTTTCTAGTTAGGTGGTTGAGAAAAAAATATTAGCCTCATAGTTAATAAGAATAAATTTGGCTTTCTGCTCATGATCTTTTATTGATGGCACTTCTCGGAGAGGAAATGTTTTCAAGCATTGAGCAGGAATCAGCTGTGATACTTCTATTGACCTTAGACTCTTCTAACAAATACAGTTCAGATTCACACAGATTTAACAAAGGTCTAATGCCAGAAATCTTTGTGAAATTAGTGGCTCTGCATTCATAGCTGAGAAGCTTGGGTGATCAATTCTTGTTGTGAATTCAGATTGAAACCTATTTGTCATTCTAGAAAAGGGACTGAAGGAATTTCTCAATGTTGCACTTTCTATGAAAATTGCAGAGAAATTTGCACGTGTTCAGTAATTCATCTATGAGTATCAGCCCGCTGGACCAGAAGACCATGTTAACAGTCCAATCTGATCTTTGTTCACTTAATGGACTAGAACCAATTCGCTAACTTTTTTTTTCAGAAAGCCGAATGCTGCAGAGAAATCTGTTCTTCTTAAAGTATTTATAGGATGTAGGTAAGCAGGTATGTTAATTTTGGGTTATTTAGAGGGATAGACATTTATACTTCCATATTACAGAGTATAATTGATTGCCAGTCTTGTATTTCATTAAATAAAATCTGTTGTAAGATAAACCAATAATTTTAAGTTTGTTAAAGAAACTTGGCTAATAGATATTTTTACTTAAAACCTGAGTTAAATATTTAAATTGTCACCTCTGCATCTGGGAATATGATTTTATTTTTATGTCACGCCCTTGGAATACTGGCAGTATTGTGTCTAGAGTCAGGAGTGTGGTGCTGGAAAAGGAATGCACGTCAGGCAGCATCCGAGGAAGAGTTTTTGCCCGAAACATCGATTTTCCTGCTCCTTGGATGCTGCCTGACCTGCTGTGCTTTTCCAGCACCACACTCTTGACTCTAATCCCCAGCATCTGTAGTACTCATTTTCACCTAGTACTGTGTCTAGTTCTGGTCTCCCTGTCATAGGAAGGATATTATTAAGCTGGAGAGGGTTCAGAAGAGATTTACCAGAATGTTACCAGGAATGGAGGGTTTAGGTTATAAGGAGAGGCTGGACAGACTGTCATTTTTTTCACTGGAGTGTAGGAGATTGAGGGATGACCTTATAAAGGTATATAAAAATAATGAAGGATATAAATAAGGTGAACACCAGGAGTCTTTCCTCTAGGGTGAGGGATTTCAAGGGTGTAGGCACATATTTTAAAGTGACAGGAGGAAGACTTAAATGGACTTGGGCAGTGTTTTTTTCCAGAGAGTGGCTTTGTGTGGACTGAACTTCCAGATGAAGTGTTGGATGTGGGTACAATTACAACATTTAAAAGACAATTAGATAAGTACATGAATAAGAAATGGGCCAAGTGTAGACAGATGGACCAGTTTAGTTTGGGATTGTGGTCGGCATGGACTGGTTGGCTCGAAGGATCTGCTTCAATAATTCTATTAGAGCAGCAGCACACTGTTTCAACATCAATCATAACAGCCAATCAAGTACTTTTAAAGTACAGTCATTGTTTTAATTCAAGAAATCCAGCAACCAAATGAGCGCACAGCATCTTCCCACATATTGGAACACAATAACATCCAGATCATATTCTTGAGGGATAAACATTAGCCAGAATACAAAAGATAATTCTCCTGCTCTTCTTCAAAATAATTAGAGACAAACAAAGGATCCTGAAGAAGGGTTACACCT
Source organism: Chiloscyllium plagiosum (assembly GCF_004010195.1). Lineage (NCBI taxonomy): Eukaryota > Metazoa > Chordata > Chondrichthyes > Orectolobiformes > Hemiscylliidae > Chiloscyllium > Chiloscyllium plagiosum. The sequence goes on from NC_057718.1 coordinate 81,950,217, forward strand.
GAAACGTTGACTTCTCTACTCCCTGATGCTGCCTGGCTTGCTGTGTTCTTCCAGCCTCTTGCCTGTCTATTTCTCCTTCAAAATAATGCCATGGGATTTTTTTTTTTACATTTACCTGAGAGGGGAGACAGGGCCTCAATTTAAAATCTTATTCAAAAGATAGCACCTCAGCATTGCAGTGTACCCCCAGTACTGGACTGGTAGTTCAGCCTAGACTATTGCACTCAAGTCCTGAACTGGAACTTGGAATGCACAACCTTTTGACTCAGAGGAGATTACTATCAATTGGACCTTGTCTGACATACATAAGAAAAAAATGAGAGAGAAAGATATTGTGTAAATTAAATTTTAAAACTATTGTTTTGTGAAAATTAATTATATTTGCAACCATTACACTGAAAGAACACAGTTAAAATTTTTAGAAAATCAAGAAATTAAGAAAAGTCCACCTATCTCTTTCATTAAAATAAACTTATGATGGCATGTTTTCTTTTTTGGACACTTGTTAATTAGTTCTAAAAACACTGGAGATAGAAAAAAAGGCTTTTTGAAAAAGTAATCTCATCCTGATAGTCATTGATTACAGAGATTTGCAGGATTGTTCTTAACAACATAGAGATTGGCAATTCACCCCAACATGTCTGTTCTATATAAAGTTCCACCACCTGAGTTCATTTCACCAAAACATTTTGCCCATCACCTAATTATCCATTTTCCTCTTAAATCCATCTGTGAAAACCATATTAATATCTGCGTGTGTGTTAGACCTTTTTGTCAACCTCAAAGACGATTTCCTGAATTCCTAACCGAAATCATTAAAGGCAATCTTGTATTTATGGCTCTTGGCTTTGCACTCCCCCACAGATGGCATCATCTTCTCCACATCTATTCTGTCAAACTCACCCATAATTTTGAAGATTTTCCATCAGGTCACCCCTCAGTTCTCTCTTTGCTAAAGAAAAGAACCTCAAGCTGATCAGTCTCTCCTGATCATTATCTCAACACAGTTTTTGTGATGAATCCTCTATGAATACATCAAAGTATTCATAGATGGCAACCTTACAACAACTAAAAAAACATAGCAATCATATGTACCAGAGTATCCTTGAAAGAACTCTGCAGACCATCAGTGATTATAGAGGGTACCATAGAATGCTTCAGCTCATTCTCCAGCTCTTGAATCATTGCTGTTGTTTTAAAAATATGGTCTCTCAGTGACAACATCTGTTCCATGCCAAGCGGCAGCTGTTTTCTAGTTTTCATGTCCTTCAAATCAGACTGCTCTTCTACAATTTAAAAGAAATAAACAGAGACTTGCATTTATAAAGCACCTTTCACAATCTTGGGACATCCTGAAATACTTTTTAGGAAATAAATTTTAGGAAATACAGGGAAACACAGTAGCCACTTTTCGCATATTGAGGTCCCAAAATAACAATGGATAACTGTCAGATTCAATTACTTATCAGTCGTTGGATAAATATTAACTAGTAAACCAGGAAAAATGTTCCCATTTTTCTTCAAAATTATGTCATGGAGTCTATGGCCTCACATTAATGTCTCCTTCAATAAACAGAACAGTATTGTTACTTTGGTCACTTTCCTCATTAGGACAGCTTTTCAGATAAACAAAACCAAGCACCTACCTTAGGTTAAATTAATATCTATAATTTTGAATATAAATGACTCAAATGGACATAAAAAAACTATTTCCTCTGATGGGAGAATATAGAACAAAGGTACATAATCTTAAAATTAGAGTCAGGTCAATCAGGGTTGAAATCTAGAATTGTTTTTTCCACATAAAGGATAATAGAAATCTGGTCCACACCCCTGTGAATGCTGGGTCAAATTCCATTTTCAAGAATAAGATTGATAGATTTTTATTAGGGAAGGGAAACTAATCAGCTAAGTTGGGTAAATGGAGTTTAGGTACAGATGATCTGCGATCTATTAGAAGGGGCTGAAGAGTCGGAATTATCTCTTAGTTGCGCAGTGACTGCAAACACAAGTATTTCCTACAGTATTAGCACAGACTTTACATGGAACTGTATATCGAGTGTGATGAAAGGTGTATTATTTTTGGAACTTGGATTTTAAAATGTCTTCAGCTAATTACTTAGCAGACCCTTTGGAGTTAATAGATAAGAGATTTATACAGTTGCGTTAATGCAGGCAGAGTAAACATATTAGTCTACTTTGGAGCAAAAGAATCAACCTTTTTCTGGTCAGTATTCATTGCTGAAGAAAACTACACTTTGTGTGAAAAAAATTACCACTCTGGTCCTTTTTAAATCTTGCCCCTCTCACCTTAAACCCAGTTTTGGACTCCTACATATAAGGGAAACAAACTTGGCTATTCACCCCTTACGAGTTTATAAACTTTTATAAAGTCACCCCTCAGTCTCTGATACTCCAAAGCCTGTTCTTTCAATCAGTGAGATCACGGCTGATTCACACCCAACATTTAGATGCCCATGTCACCATCACGTACCCACCAACGATGCTAGCCTCTCTCATTCTCTTCTCTCAGGTTTCACAAACATTTAGCCATTCAGTTAGGACAGGCTTTTGCAACATACTCATGTCATTTTTTCCTCTCTCAAAGCATATGGTTGTCCACAACATTCACAACGATGTATGTCCCTACTTTATCCCTCCTCTTTATCTCTCCACCTCACCCTCATCCTGACATGAAGTACAATCTGCAGATGGTGTGATCATGAGCTTCTTACTTTTCATCCCATTCACCTCCATTCATGCAACACCCCAATGTCTGATTTTGTATTTTCAGGTACTCCAGAGCTACTGCCTGATCAGTCACTGCAGCCTCCTGAACAGTGAGATATATGCTACATTACTGTCAAAGAAATACTGTCACTTGATCAGAGATTCACAGATGCCAGTTCAGATACTGGCACTGTGTACACCTTTGACAGAATATAGTATCCTGATCTAGTCATGGTGAGGTATGAGATATGGGGTATGACTGAGCTGTAGCCAGGTTAGAGGGGTAGGACAACTTGTTTACTTTGCCATAGGATGAGGTCACAGTTGAGTTCTGCTACAGGGACTCAAAATTCAATGAGGTTACCTACAGGAGAATACTGTTGAAAATGTGTTGCTGGAAAAGCGCAGGAGGTCAGGCAATATCCAAGGAACAGGAGAATCGACGTTTCGGGCATAAGCCCTTCTTCAGGAATGAGGAAAGTGTTCCCAGCAGGCTAAGATAAAAGGTAGGGAGGAGGGACTTGAGGGAGGGGCATTGGAAATGCGATAGGTGGAAGGAGGTCAAGGTGAGGGTGATAAGCCGGAGTGGGGGCGGAGAGGTCAGGAAGAAGATTGCAGGTTAGGAAGGCGGTGCTGAGTTCGAGGGATTTGACTGAGACCCTCATCTTGGCCTCCTTCCACCTATCGCATTTCCAATGCCCCTCCCTCAAGTCCCTCCTCCCTACCTTTTATCTTAGCCTGCTGGGCACACTTTCCTCATTCCTGAAGAAGGGCTTATGCCCGAAACGTCGATTCTCCTGTTCCTTGGATGCTGCCTGACCTGCTGCGCTTTTCCAGCAACACATTTTCAGCTCTGATCTCCAGCCTCTGCAGTCCTCACTTTCTCCTACAGGAGAATGTTGCAGTGCATTTTCAATGAGATTGAGAGTGTGATGCTGGAAAAGCACAGCAGGTCAGGCAGCATCCGAGGAGCAGGAAAATTGATGTTTTGGGCAAAAGTCTTTCATCAGGATTCCTAATGAAGGACTTTTGCCCAAATGTCAATTTTCCTGCTCCTCGAACGCTGTCTGACTTGCTGTGCTTTTCCAGCACCACACTCTCAACTCTAATCTCCAGCATCTGCCGTACTCACTTTTGCCTACTCACAATGAGATGTTTGGTACATAGCTAAGGACTGCTCAGCAGACTTGTCAATTTCAAAGAGCTCGGAGGAATCTGGCTTAAACAATGACACATTGATCACAAACAGCTAGGGGTCCATACTTTCCATTGTGAAAGTGATGGCCAGGTCCAGGACAGCCGTTGTGCAACCTGCCATGATTTAGCATCTGAGCATTGTTTTCACTGTTTCACTGCAGCAGAGACAGAAACTACCCAACATTTATTGCCCTGCTGGATGCAGGACTCAACACTGAAATGAGGCAAGTTGTCACAACAGTGTAGCAATCTGTCTTCTAATACATTACTAGGATTGGCTCCATGGAGTGCAATACTGGTGTTCTACAATGGGATGACAGCACTCATGCTCTCAATGCTGACAATCTGCCAGGGTCCTTGTTGAATCTCAGTGAGCCAGTCCAGACTGCTGCCACTATACTGAAGTGGTACAATCCTAAATTGGGGCCTCAAGGTTCAAAGCTGCTCAACCTCTCCTGATAAGAAAATCCCTCCATACTGGGGATCAGCTTAGTGTACCTGCTCTCGATTGCTTCCAATGCCAATATATCTTTCCTTAGATAAGTGGGCAAAACGTGTTCACAACTATTGTGGTGTGGTCTAAATGGTGTCAGGTATTGTTTCTGCAATACTTCATCTTTTTTTATTTAATTCCCTTTGAAATAAAGGCCAACATTCTGTTGTCTTCCCTAAGATCTGAAATTAGATGCCTGTGATTTATGCTTGAGGACCTTCTATTTTTCTCTATATTGCAGCCTTCTGCAGTCTTTCTTCATTTAACTAATATTCAGCTCTTCTAAACTTCCTGGGAAAAGGAATATCCTCACATTTCCACATTATATCCATATCTTCTTGATTGTAGCAAAACGCACAGCAAAGACAGCATTTATAATAAAAAATGCACATCATTATGAAATTTAACAAAAGAAAATCAATGTTTAAGGCCATGCAGCAACTTGTGCTTACTCTAAATAAACAGCTGACTAAAATTACAAGGGAGAAACTGCAGTAAGCAACGAGTGGTAGCACAAAGTTCTCATACCCACTACATCTGTATTTCATTTTGACACCTTTGTTGAGGGGGCTTGCCAATCCTTCTAAAATTGGTAATGCTAAAGCAAAAAGCTTAACTTACCTTGCTGTTCAGATAAGTGCTCTGGTTTGGAAAGTTCAGCCTCAAGTTCATTTCTGAGCCTAAACAAGAAACATGTTGACCATGTTATAAACATGCATCAGGACTATTTAGAATTGGGTAGCTGCATGAGATGTGATTCTGCCCTTTTACAAACATACTTTGCTCTCTATCATATGCCCTCCCAACCACTTCCAGAGCAAGGGACACTCAGTCTTCCATCAACCCAAATGACCTTAGCTGATTATTGGTGACTATAAACGTATTGTTAACTTTCTGCTGGTGTAGCATTAGCTGCTGTGAACCAGTGATACCACTTGACTCCAGTTTCAATCTAATAGATAGCAGCCCATGAAATCCCATGAATGTCATTTTGTCTTTCCTTGGATGTAGGCATCGCTAGCTAGTCCAAAATTTATTGCTGTCTTTCTTGAACAGCTGCATTCCATGTGGTGTAGGACACCCATTGTGCTGATAGAAAGTAAGTCCCTTGACAATGAAGTTGTAGTGGCATTGTTCCAAGTCAGGAAGGCATGTGGCGAGTACTTGCAGATGGTGGTGTTCTCGTATAGCTGCTATCTTTGTTCTTCCAGTTGGTAAAGGGTATGGATTTAAAAAATGCTGTCCATATTTCTGGGTGGGTTGCTGCCATGCATCTTCCATACATTGGCAGGGAAGGGAGAGATTGTTGAAGATGGTGGAAGTGGTGCCAGTTATGTGGAGTTGCTTTGTCCCGAATGGTATCGAGTCTTTTGAATGTTGTTAGAGATGCATCCATCCAGGTAAGTGGAGAATATTCTGTCATACACTTTACTTGTGTCTTGTAGATGATGGATAGACATTAGGAAAACAGGAGATGAGTATCTTTCTGCAGAATTTCTGGCCTCTAACCTGCTGTCATAACCACAGTATTTACCTGGCTGGTCTAGTTCAGTTTCTGGCTAATAGTATACACCATGATGTTTAAAGTAGTGTATTCAATTATGGTAACATCACTGAATATCAATAGGGAGATGCTTAGATTCTCCCTTGTTGGTGATGATCACTGCCTGTCACTTGTCTGATGTGAATGTTTTTTGCTGCTTATCAGGCCAATGTTGTCCAGGTCTTGCTGCATATGGACGTGGGCTCTTTCAGTATCTGAGGAATCATGAATGGTGCTGAATATTGTGCAACCATCAGCGAAGATTCACACGTCTGACCTTTTGATGGAGGAAAGGTCATTAATGTAGCAGCTCATTAATGTAGAGATGTTTGGGTCTCAGACATGACACTGAGGAAACAATCAGCTCTTGTGGTGCAATGTGGAGGCCTGGGTTCAAGTCCCACCTGCTTCAGAAGTGTGTAACAATATTTCTGAACAAGTCAATTAGAAAATATCCATTCTGAGGCAACTCCGACATCCCAATAATAAAATACACTATTTTTGTTCTCTGGATTGTTTTAACTGGTTAGTTTAAAGGGTGTATCTGTTAGTGACAATATGTGACACAAATAGAAATGTTGGATACATAGAAAATGTGAGTATGTGACATACATGCAACTGTCCATGAGCAGTGAAGGCAGCTAGATGGCAGGGGTTACTGTACAAAAAAACAGCTAACCAGAGCCCAATAAAGTAACTCTGGCTGCAGAGATGTTTCTGCAAGGAACGAGATGGGATTGTTGGGGAGGATGGGATGAGAGGGATGGATGAGATGATGAAATTGATTATCTACAGCAAACTGGAGGGTACAATTATTTAATACAACTTATTATTCAAAGTTTGTGCTAAAAATTAAGATTCACTAGATTTGAATGCTAACATTTTTCCAGGTGAATTAAAATAATATATTGGCATTGATTCCATAGAGACGAAGAGTGATGCTGGAAAAGCACAGCCGGTCAGGCAGCATCCAAGGTGCAGCAGAATTGATGTTTCGGGCAAAAGTCCTTCATCAGGAATCGATTCCACAGACAAAAGATGATGATAAGAGTCTATACTCTTCAGAGTTTCTACACAGTTAGATTTTAACAGGCATGCACTGTACTGAATTAAACTCGAGGATGGAGCAATTTTAATGCTTTTTAAAAAGACTTAAAGCCTAAATGAGTACTTGGTCATAGAACATGATTGGTAGTTAAAAAGTTATTTGCTTCAATGGTAGAATCCAAAATTATAATACAGATTTCAAGAAATTGAGTGTCAAATCTTCCTCTGAACTTGAGAAAACATGACCTGTGTGTGACCTGAGCTGCTACTTTTGTCTTTCATATTCAGGTTGAGTTTGCAGTGTGCAAAGAGTGTGGGTACAGAGACAATTCAGTTAGAAAGCCCACTTCAGATCTCCAACAAAGGATTTTAATTAAATTCCAATTGTATTAAAAGTTGTCAGTCACTCAAACCGTCATTCACTACATATCTCACCTCCAGGCCAAACCCTCCCTACCCATCCAGTTTACTGAAACTTTTCTTACATTTGATCTCATTATGCATGCTTGACTGAGAACACAGACTCACAAAACAATTTTATCGGGAGATTATGTTTTGACAGCTGGACAGAAATGTTATTGAATTTCCTTGATTAGAATCTTAATCTAGTTAGAATAAATTGTTCTTTGAGTGATCTCAGTGTTTATTTGTATGATCAAGAGGTATGAAGTCTTTGCTTTGATACTTCAATGTCTGTCTGATTGACACTTTTATAGGGTTATAGAAACAGCAGGTTTTTTTCAAAATAGAACTTGTGATCTTTCTCTAAGTAATTATTACTATATGTCCTTTTACTACGTGGTTCATCACTTCTGTAAACAGTGTATACTGGATGAATGGGCATGAATGTGCCACATATTGGCTTGCAAGATATGAGGAGCCATGGACAGTGAATGAAAGACATGGAAGCTACATGAAACGGTAGGGGTGCAGCCTTCAGCCAGTAAATGTGATAATGCTCAAGAGGGTGCTCCCTCTTGTGACCCAGTCATTTTAGGAGGTTTCCCATGGCAACCACAAAAGGCTGCTGCTTGCCTCACACATGGCTCCTGTTTAGGTTTGCCACCTCATCACTGGCCCAACTCCCTAATTTGATAGTGAACAGGGAAGCAGCCTGTAAATTGATTGTCGTACTAAGATCACATTGGAATGTGCATCAATGACATGAACAAGGACAGGACACTGAAATAGTATCAATGTTTCAAGTTTCTTTAAGTGGAGTCAAGTCTGGTTAACATCATTACGATAATATGAAAGTTAAAGCAATTTTTTCACAGACATGGCATACACATACTCATCATTCTTCTGCAATGCAAGTCTCGCTTCCTGTTCCAGACTTAAAACTTTCTGTTGCACCTCCTCTACATGGTGAGTTTTCACTGTCCTGGTAGCCATACCTCGGAGTTCAGCCTGCAAGATCTGTTGGGTTTAGAGTCAGAGTCAGAGAGATGTACAGCACGGAAACAGACCCTTCAATGCAACTCATCTATGCCGACCAGATATCCCAACCCAATCTATTCCCACTGCAGAAGAAGAAAATTAATTTTAAAACCATTAAGCTTCCTGAAAACCTTAATCTTTTAAATTTTTATCATTAACGGTAATCAATAAAATACTGTTGCTGTCCTAGCAATGAGGAGGACATTGTATAGTTATCCCATTATAGTTACGAGGTAAAAACAATGACTGCAGATGCTGGAAACCAGATTCTGGATCAGTGGTGCTGGAAGAGCACAGCAATTCAGGCAGCATCCGAGGACAGGCCTGTCGGATGCTGCCTGAATTGCTGTGCTCTTCCAGCACCACTGATCCAGAATCCCATTATAGTTATACAGCACCAAAGTTCTTCATTGTCTTTTAGCATTTCCAGCTTCTTGGTGCAGAAGTTGCAATATATGATAGTAATGAGTTAATCATTACTATTAACTGCTTATCTTCAAATGGTGTCACAGGACTTTTAATTCCATGTGAGAGGGCGGCAAGGCATTTCAAAAAGAGAACCTCTGAAAGTGTGCCACTCTCTCATAACTGCACCCTTCAGAGGTGGGCGCACATTTCTTTGAAATGGACAATGAACCCATAACTGCCCGGACTCAGAGGTGATAATGCTATCAATTGTGTCAAAGTTGATACTCATAAAACTCACTTCTGTTTCACAGGTTCCCTGAGTTAAGGCATTCTGTTGACAGATTTCTTGCCCAAATTCAGTAGCACTGGAGCTCTGCTCAGCAGCTTTTGTAAGCACTTTTTTTTGTTGACAGTCTACAGATTATCAAGTTTGCTAATAGCATTTTAAAAAGTAATTCTTGGGATGTAGGCATCATTGTCAAAGGTTAGCATTTATCACCAAGGAATGGTTGCCTCCTTATGCAGCCTATGTGAAGGGGGTCCTCCAATGCTTTTACAGAATTCAGGGATTTTGACCAAAATTTTAACTCAACTTCTGAGCTGCTCGGTAGGATAATGACTCGGAGTTGATCAAAGTTAAGGGAGCAAAAGTTGCAAACTGGCCAGCACAGTTGAAGTGGATGATTGAGGTAAGGTGGGTCAAGTTCATGAATGTGAGAAGCTGTAATAAAGATCTTGACATTGACTTGCTGAAACATAGCCAAAGAATCTTGCAAGAGGCAATAACATATGTGATAGTATATTGAATAGTTCCTATTCAAAATTGCTCCTATTGGTATAGCAATGATTAGCACTGCTGTTCAGAGTACCAGGGACCCAGGTTTGATTCCAACCTTAGGCTGTCTGCGCAGAGTTTGCACATTCTCCGTGTGTCTACATGGGTTTCCTCCGGGTGCTTCGGTTTCCTCCCACAGTCCAAAGATGTGCAGGTTAGGTGGATTCGATATGCTAAATTGCCCATAGTATCCAGGGATGTGTAGGTTAGGTGAAATAGTCATGGGCAATGCAAGGTTACAGGGTTAAGGTAGGTGACTGGATCTGGGTGGGACTGTTCCACATTATAGGGATTCTATGATGATTCTTTCTTACAGAACTCTATCAGTTTTGAGTATATAGATTTCAGACAAATTCAATTTCTTTTAATTGTATTGAAAACTACAGAGGTTAACATTTCTTAACATTTACACAATGATGTTCCAGAATCGTTTAATTACTAGATCACACCTAGATATAATCATTTTTGCTTTTTGCAGTAGAAATAGGTCAGAGATCAAATATTTAAGAAAGTAAAAAAAAAAGAACTTGGAAAGGAAATTGGATTTGTATGGGGAGACAGAATATTCAAGACAAGTTCAATAAATAAATCCATATAACTTTTCATTTCATTTTTGTGTGGCATGTGAGACAATCTGTTTCACTGATTTTGCCTTTGCCCAGGGTGTGTTTATGGGTTGTTCCAATATTGGAACAGTTGCTGTTCAGTAGCTAAATTATTCTGTAAACTTTTCTAATAGAGTTAAAGTTATATTAATTCTTCTATTTTTTGTTTGTATTGTTACTGCTGTGTAAAGACAAAGTAGGTTTTGCTTAAAGCCGAATAGTGTAACCCAACTGAATTACATCTAGAACACAGCACCTTGGACTTGCCTTTAAAAAGATACAAGTTAGGGCCCAGGCTGTCTCCTTGATATATTTGAAGGGGGTTTTGTCAGGTCTATAACAACATGTAGGCTCGGTTGAAGTGCTGTAACTTCATGATTACATTACCTTGTGTTGATCTGTTGGCTGGGATTCCAGGAGTGATAACAGGTACAAATCATATTCAGCCTGAAAGATTCAGATTCAGAAGAGAGGTAAAATGGAAAAAGTGAAAACAAATAATAGACAGCATTTTATGTTACAAAGTTAATTTTTTGTAAAAGTAAAATAAAGCAAACTACATTGCAGAATGAGATTTCCATTTGTTGTTTTCTCTATCAATGTCACTTTCCCCTGGTTCACGTAGGTAGCCATGCACCATTGATGTCATTTTGTCAGAAAGCAGCAATCAGTTTCAAACTTAAACTAGACTTCTTTTATTGAAAAAACCTTGAATAAATAATCACAGACACACTTTCAATTTCAACACCTCATCAATGGTGGCCTTATTTTGTAAATTCAAACAATATTAGATGAAGCCATGCATTTTTTTTTTCCAGTTCAATACATTGTCTGAAATTTCTGCAAATGTAATGAGAACTATATCATTTTTCTGTCAAGCACACACTTACAAATGTTGACAGAATTTGTTACATTGACTTTACTTTTTAAAAAAGCTTTTGAAATTTTCTTCCTGTATAAAATTATCTGAAGAAAAGCTACTGAGCAGAAATCACTAAAAGTTAGAAGAAAAATGTTCTATCAATACAGCTGACTCACTGGTGGTGATAAATCCTTGAACATTACTCAGAATGCATAAGTCAAATTCAGGTCATAAAATTAACACTGCTGTTGAAGTTCTGATTCTAAGATATTAGCTATTACAATTCTGTGGAATGAAATAGCAATTTAAAAGAATAACAGAAAATGTGTTTTTAGATATTTATTGAATCTGATGAAAAATTGCATAATTAATGCAAGGATTTTGTATAGAATAAAACATTATAAATGATGGCAATAAATAAATAATGCCATAGAAACCTAGACTTGGGAAAAGATTGGTAGAAAAAAATGTGACAAATGTAACTGCAAAAGGTGGTTAACATAGGAGCTTTTTTTTGAAAATCGTGCGGACTATGTTCTTTTTAAATAATTTATGGAGATAGACAATAAATTAAGTAGAGATTAGAATGGTGCTGGTAAAGCACTCTAATCTCGACTCTGGTTTCCAGCATCTGCAGTCCTTGTTTTTAACCCAATTAATATAGTAGGACACAGTGCTCCCTCTCTGGTGTTGCAGGTCCACCTCAAATGGTCAAGAGAGAGCATTTCTGTCCCATATCTAGAGATCATGAATGAGAATTGTTTGGGCACATGTCTAAAATCACATAAGTTTGAAACAAGGTGTCTCCACATGTAATATTCATCCATTCAGAGCAGTTTCCAATATCGATAGAGAAGACAGCATGTAGTAATAATATGGATGCAATGTCACAATCAGTTTGAATTCTTAATAGATTTCAATTACTTATGAAATCAAGCTGATGCTTTACAAAAAAAGATTTCCATTCTAGATTTTTAAAATAAAAAAAAACGTATTCTATAAGTCTTTAAAGATAGCTTTACATACAACTATTATAATTACAGACTTCTTTACAAAGAAGCCTCTTGACTAGGATAAATTAGACACTTTCAAAACAGACTAGATTCCATCGACAGGGATGTATGCAGGTTTAATTATGATGAATGAAGCTATTATGGACCTTTTCAGTAACATCGCAAAATCCATTTACAAGCATAATTGTATGCATTATTTGAAAAGGAAGAAGTGAGTCCGTGAAAATGAAAAGGGATTACCATCTCTCAAATGGCAGCCTCACACTATATCCACAATCTTCATTCACAAACCTTTGAAAGATAGTGCAAATCTTAATAATTATTTATGGAGATATTATAAAGTATTTTGACAAAATATCCGCGATCGGTAATAGTCTTTCTGCTTATGATCAAGAATGTACAGAATAAAAAAACTCATTCAACTCATTTGAACTCACTCCTTCCAGCAGACAAGCTGCATTTTACCACAGTGGACCTGCAAGCTTCATTTAATCACAGGACAGAAGTGAATAATGGAGATATGATGGTGTGGGCACTTGAAGCAGAGACAATACTACATACAGGAAATATTTGGCCCAACAGTGTGACTTAGAGGTAAATGATCTCAGCAGAAAATATTTATGTGATATGCACTCACGGATACATTTTACTGATGTATTATAACCACAAACATGGTACACTTATGAGTGCTGTGATGAAAGTTATTGTTTTCAGTATTGTGCCAGTTTCAAAGAGAAAAAAGATTAATACCGAAAGAAACCTCGCACCCAAGTATAGCTTTATAAGACTGGGTAGACCTGCTGGCATACAGAATTCAATGTGAACAAGTATTTAGCATATTTTAGCAGAAAGAATGCTGGAAAGGTTGATCTAAGTGTGCTAACATTGTAAAAAGGAGAGAGAGCTAGAGGTTCAGATGAGTAAATTCTGCCTCCTGTGTTCATGGTCATCTTTCCCAGAACTCCATATCTGAAATTCAATAAAATTTCTGACCCTGTCACTGAGCCAAATGCTTATCAAGGTCAGGCATGACATCTCATGTGTCTTTGAAAAGTATAAAATATCTATCCTTGCCCTGCTAGACAATTCTCCTCTGATGTCTTTCCACTGTAATACAACTGGGTGGCACGACACTCATTTGGCCCATTCAAATTATCAAGTCACAGCCAGAAAGTCAAAAAACAGTAGTTTCTCTTCCCATTGCTGCATCTTCATGTCTGGTGACCCTAGGCAGGATCTATATTTGGCACATTGCCCTTTCTCATCTACTTGCCCATCAGTAATATCATCCAAAAATATGTTTCACATGTGCCATGCTGACATTTAGCACTACCTCATCATCAGTTTTCTAATTTTCTTTCCACATGCCTGGGCAATGATTTCTGGAAGTTAGTACCGCAATTGGTGTGCTGACACTGACTGCTGAATACGGAACTTGGTAAAGTTTAGAGGGAATTTCGCTCACTGCCACTTCTCTCAATGCCTGTAACGTTGAAAATTTGCTAATTTGAAATCTGGTACTAAATATAAGTTAGCTCCAGCTAAACATTACAAAGACTAAAGTCTCTCCATAAACTCTATTCCCCAGCCACCAAGTCTAACCTCCTCTTTTCGCCAGGCAATTTGCAATTTTGATGTCATACTTGACTCAGAAATAAGATTCTTATCACATATCCACATCCACACTGATTGCTTATTTCAGTGACTTAACATTTTCAGATTGTGCCACTGTCTCGGCTAGTCTGCTAATGAAGCACTCATCGACGCCTTTACTATCTCAAGATTTGCCTTTTTTAATGTATTCCTGGCTTCTTTACCATGTTCTACCCTGCAGTAGAGTCATATAGGATCAAGACAGGCCCATTGGCCCAAGCTGGTCCATGCCGACCAAAATGTTCATCCACACTAACCCATTTCCCTGCACTTAGCCCATATCCTTCTAATCCTTTCCTATCGATGTATTTGTCCAAATGCCTTTAGATGTTGTTAATGTACCCATCTTAACCACATCTGCTGGCAGCTCATTCCATATGCACATTATTTTCTGTGTAAAAAGGTTGCCCCTCAGGTTCCCTTTTATTCTTTCTCCTCTAACCTTAAACTGATGTTGTCTAGTCCTTGATTCCCCAACGCTAAGAAAAAGAATGAGTGCATTCACCCTATCAATGCCTCTTCTAAGATCCTGGCAACTTTATAAGGTTCCCTCTCAGTCTCCTACACTCTTAAAAAAAAAAGTCCCAACTTGTCCAACCTCTCCCTACAACTGAGACCATTGAGACCTGGCAACAACCCCATAAAGTTCTTCTGCATTTTTTTCTGCTTATCCTTCCTACAACAAGGTGGCCAAAACTGAACATAATACTCCAAGTGCGGCCTCACCAATGTCCTGTATAACTGCAACATAACTTCCTAACTTCTATACTCAATGCCCTGACTGATGAAGGCCAGTGTACCAAAAGCCTTTTTCACTATGCTGTCCACCTGAGCCTCCACTTTCAGAGAACTCTGAACCTGAGCTCTAAGATCCTTCTGTTCCACTCTACTCCTTAAGGCCCTACCATTCATCAGGAAACTCTGACCTTGATCTGACTTTCCAAAATGCAATACCTCACATTTATCTATATTAAACTTAATTTGCCATTTCTCGGTCCACTTCCCCAGCTGATCAAAGTCCTGCTGCAATTTCTGATAACCTTCCTCACTGTCCATGATAGTGCCTATTTTAATGTCATCAACAAAACTTGCTAATCATGCCTTGTACATTCTCATCCAAATCATTGATATAGATAAAAACAGTAATGGGTCCAGCACCGACCCCTGAGGCACTCCACTACCCACAGGCCTCCAGTCCGACAAGCATCCTTCCACTATTACCCTCCGTTTACTCCCATCAAGCCAATTTTATATCCAATTTGCCACCTCACCCGGGATTCCATGTGATCTAACCTTCCAGAGCAGCCTACCATGTTGGACCTTACCAAAGGCCTTACTGAAATCCATATAGACTATGTCTACCACCTTTCCTTCATCAACCTTCCTGATCACTTCATCAAAGAACTCTAACAAATTTGTATGGCATGATCACCCATGCACAAAGCCATGCTGACGACTCCCAATCAAACTCTATCTTTCCAAATACATGTAAATCTTGTCCCTCAGAATCTTCTCAAGTAATTTAACTACAACAGATGTTAGGCTTACTGGTCTAGAATTCCCATGCTTTTCTTTGCAGCCCTTCTTGAATATTGGCACAACATTTGCTACCCTCCAGTCTTTTGGGACCTCACACGTGGCTAACAATGATGCAACAATGATTCCTGAAGGGCTTATGCCCGAAACGTCGATTCTCCTGTTCCTTGGATGCTGCCTGACCTGCTGCGCTTTTCCAGCAACACATTTTCAGCTCTGATGCAACAATGTCAACCAGGGTCCCTGCAATTTCTTCTCTCACCTCTTGCAGTGTTCTTGGATATATCTCGTCAGAACCAAGAGAATTATCTAACTTCATACATTGTAATACATCCAACATCTTCTCTACTGTGATATGGACTGTCCTCAAGATATTACCACTAACTGCCCCAAGTTCCCAAGTCCCCAGGTCTTCATGTTTTTCTCCATGGTAAACACAGAGGATAAACATTCACTGCGAACCTCACCCATCTCCTGTGGTTCTACGCATTGATCCTGGAGGTGCCCTATTAACACTCTGGTTGTTCTTTTTCCTTTATAATACCTAAAGTACCACTTTGGATTCACCCTAATATTATCAGCCAAGTGTATTGTGTGACCCCTTTTTGCCCTCCTGATTTCCTTCTTCAGTAAACCCCTGCATTCCCTGTATACATCCAGTGATTCCCTTGATCCCAGCTGCCTGTACATGAGCCACACCTCCTTTTTCCTGGTCAAAGCCTCAATAAAAGCTAGAGTTTGTCAAATACTGTTCATGTCCTAACTTGAAGCAAGTCCTACTCATCCACTACCCCTGAACTGTACTTGTTTCCAGTTAAGATATTCTTTAATTTTAAAATACTCATCCTTGTTTACCATGCATGGTCTTGCCTCTCTCTTTCTAGAAATCTCTGCCAGTCTTACAATTTTATAAAATAGTTTTAGTCTCCTTCTGGTCTCTTGAGCACTCCGAATTTTTATCATACCATTATTAGTGGCCGTGCCTTTAGCTGCCATGTGCCTAAGGTCTGGATTTCCCTACTCCTTTAAAATGTGCTTAAATGGTATCTTGTGATGAAAGCTGAAAATGTGTTGCTGGAAAAGCGCAGCAGGCCAGGCAGCATCCAGGGAACAGGAGAATCGACGTTTCGGGCATAAGCCCTTCTTCAGGCTTATGCCCGAAACGTCGATTCTCCTGTTCCCTGAATGCTGCCTGACCTGCTGCGCTTTTCCAGCAACACATTTTCAGCTCTGATCTCCAGCATCTGCAGCCCTCACTGTATCCATCTTGTGATGAAACGTTGGGCATCATCATTCATTTTTCTTTATGCGAGGCAGTCAAATTTTGCTACATATCACCCATGTGAACAACCTTGGGATGTTTTAGGCATTTTATGAAAACAAGCTGCTGTTGTATGATCATGGAGATGATTCATAGAAACCAAAAATATATTCACTTAAAAAAAAAGAGGGATACAAGAGAAAAGTACTTTACAACACTAACTGCTATTATTTTATGTGGTCTGAAGAGATAATCAAGATCTCATGGAATGATGGATATATTAATTAATAGTTAATTGGGTGTGAGTTGGTTCTGTAGATTTGGGGAGCTAGTAGTCAGTGGGGTATGAATTTTATAGAATGCAGTGAACTGAAATAAAATTCTCATTAAAAGATTGGACTTGGACTCTGCTTCACAACAGTTATTTTCTTGTGTAGGAGAGAATGGTTGAGTCAAAATGTAATGTTTTGGTATATAATTACCTATTCCTCTTTTCTGAACATCAGCCTTGTAATCAGTGAAAGACTTAAGTAACCATGTGGACTTGAGTTACTTCTTTCGTAAAGAGGAAAGAAGGTACGGCCTTAGCACTTTTGTTACCCTACAAAAGCAGGATAAAAATCAAAGTTATTTTGAAATTAGAGCCTGATGATTCGAACCCAGATGAAAATTTAGACAAATTGTCAACTTTCATGGATAAAATTTATCAATAAGATCATTTATTGATTTATGGAGGCCCAGACAGATTTTGCTAAATTTTTTAAAAACTGAGGATGGTACTATGGGGGAGTACATAATGCAATTAAGTAGATTGTATGCAAAACCGTGGAATTTTCAAATGATATTTCAGTAATCTGATCTGGCATTTAAGTTATTGGACTTTGCCAAAGTATCAAATATGGACAGATTTCTTGGTCAGATAGTTTTGATGAGAGGTAAATTTGTGGATAAACTTAAGCTGCTTGATCAAATGTCAGGAGCATTACAGATTCCAAGAAAAGGATTCCTTTCCTTCAGCATTCATAGTGCAAAGACAGCAACTGGCAATACTACTGAAAATGGAATAGATGGGCAACAGTACGAAAGGAAAACCGTAACAAAGAGAAATAAGGACAGAAATGCTATTGGTTGTTTTGGGCAAACAGAATTTGGGATTTACAATGAGTGAGCAAACCCCAGAAATCAAATTTTAGATGCAATTCAAAATACCATTACACCATGAACTGTCCCACAGTGTACAACAGAGTAATTTAAACTAAATATGAAATGGACGATTTGGAGGAAGAAGTTGAATACACAGATCAAAGAAAGGACATTGTAATGGTCACAGAAAGTTTCAGCTCAGTGATGGATGTGATGGTGGCAGATTCTTCTACTTGTGTAGTGTTAAACAGTGGGTAGAATAGACTGGATAAACTGCTGCCTAGATTCTTGGTGTAATAAGAATCAGGACAAAGTTAAAGAATTTGAGGGTTTCACTAGTTTCAAATTTGGAAACGATGACACACTAAAACCTTTGAAAAGGGTGATCATTCTTTGTAAAATAGCCAAAATCAATAATTTTATGAGTACAAATGCAGTATGCAGTGAAATACTGCTGATATAAAGTAGGCCAGTGATGAAGAAAGCATATCCAGTTTTATCAAGCTTTTGTATTTGGAAAAACTGAATTTGTGATTTACATAATCAGGAGACAATTGTACTCCTTTACTAGGACATAAGCCTCTCCACTGAAGAAATTAAATAAGTGACATTAATATCAATGGTAGAAACTTAGAAGACAAAAAATCAATTGTGTTAAAATTATACTGGTAATTTGCGTATCAAGCCTCCAAAAACATTAAAACTTTCAGGAGAGAATGCAGTAATAAGGGTTGATAGTAAGACTAACCTTAGCAAGTGATTTCATTGAGGTAATGGTTGAAGGATAAAGGTATAGAAAAAAATTTATTTTACATTTTGTAGTTTTGGCAACCACATTTTGTCAGACAACAAGAAGTCATCGTAAAGTAACTGTGGTTAAGGTATTGGAAAAGTGAATAGGAACCAGACATAGACCACTAGCAAAATTTCTCACACATAATAGAAGGGAAGTTGCTAACAATGAATTCTGAGATTCGTGTGAATATGAACATAATAAGCACGAATACTGTAGCAGCAATCACTTTTAACAATGGGGGAATTGAAAAGAACCATGCATTACAAAACAAACAACTCTCAAAATTTTGACAAATCGGTTAAACCATAAATTATCATCTACACTAGTACAGGCTGTCCATGCTGAGGATTTGTTGCAGATAGTTGGAGGATATAATCTATATCAGTTTGCTTTTAGGTAAGAATTCTGAAGTTCCATCACTAATAGGTAAGGGACTACAAGTAGCTCTACTTTTTCCAAGAATGGAGCAGAAAGACATTCATTGAAGCTGAAATTTCAGAAAGAATTTAGCAAAGCTTAAGGTACAAATTAAGGCTATGAGCAACCAGTTCAATCAGGAGGGTGTGGACTATTGCATGGGTGAGGGACTTAAACAATGGACAGACCTGGAGAAGGTTATTGATAAAGACAACTAGCAGAAAGTGAGGACTGCAGATGCTGGAGATCAGAGCTGAAAAATGTGTTGCTGGAAAAGTGCAGCAGGTCAGGCAGCATCAAAGGAGCAGGAGAATCGACGTTTCGGGCATAGGTCCTGAAGAAGGGCTTATGCCCGAAACGTCGATTCTCCTGCTCCTTTGCTGCTGCCTGACCTGCTGCGCTTTTCCAGCAACACATTTTCAGCTATTGATAAAGACAAGAAAATAATAATTGGACAGCATGGGAGCCTGACTGTTCAGGTATTCTCTTCAAGACTGCTTGATATAGATTGCAGGTTTGCAAATATTGAAGGAGTTATAGAAAATAACTGGGAACCAAGTATCTCTCCAACCATCTGCAACAAATCCTCAGCATGGACAGCCTGTATTAGTGTAGAGCTGTCAGAATCAGCTGCAAAGCTCTCAGTGTAGAGCTGCAGAGCTGTCAGAATCAAATTGTGCAATGACAATTTGTCTGATGAAGGACAGATCAGTACCGATGGGGCCATTTGAGGCCACTGGTCAAAAAAGAGAAAGTGAGAACTGCAGATGCTGGAGAAGTCAAGAGTCCAAAAGGATAGCGCTGGAAAAGCACAGCAGGTCAGGCAGCATCCAAGAAGCAGGACAGTTGACATTTCAGATGTCAGATGTCTTCTTCCTTGGGATCCTTCAACCACACGGAGTTAACATCAATCTCACTAGTTTCCAAATCTCCCCTTCCCTCACCTCATCTCATATCCAACTCCGTAACTCAGCTTTTTGACCTGTCCATCTTCCTTCCCATCTATCCACTCCATCCTCTCCACTGATCTATCACAATTATCCCCCCTATCTGCTGCCACCTATCACCTTCCTACCTACCTTCCCCTCAGCCCCAGTCCCACCTCCCTATTTATCTCTTATCCCCCTTCCCCCTCCGCATTCCTGATGAAGGGCTTTTGCCCAAAACATCGAATCCTCTGCTCCTCGGATGCTCCTGACCTGCTGTGCTTTTCCAGCACCATCCTTTTCTACTCTGGTCAAAAAAGACAACTGCCAGATGTGGATACTAAAGTCAAATATTTAGCAGATGGGTTTAGCCAATGGAGAATGTGACTATTATATGCAGAGCAGGAAAGGGCAGTGGAAAATATAAAAGCTAGATAAATATACTGGATGAGGTGCAGGTGGTTAGATCCATGAAGATGTTAGGAATATGAAGTACACAAAGGAAAGGCAATAAAACATTTTCTTAGTCCAATAGTGCACCAGAGAGTGAACATGCCTCTGGAAAGAGATTATATTTTCTTGAAAAACTCCTATTAATATGAGGGGGGGGGGTCAATCAAACAGTAGCAGTCTAGAAAGAGATAGAAGGCAAAATAGTTTAAATAAAGTCAGAAGTCACATGACACCAAGTTATAGCCGAACAAGTTTATTTGAAATCACAAGCTTTCCTTCGTCAAAGCATCTGAAACAATATAGGCAGAGGGGCCAAGACCTTAGTTCACTTTGAGAGACAGAATGGGTGATTTGGCCCCTTTTGCTGTAAAATTATTTGATTCAACGTACCCATTTTTAACTTATACATAATGAAAACAACAAATACTACACATTTTCTGACTGTAAATTACCTTGATTTCTCTTAAGATTTCACAAAGTATTGGTGAGTCCTGACAGATGTCCTCAAATACATCACTAAAAACCTGAAGACGTCTCAAATTTGGTCTAGGGAGATGGTCTATCTTCATCAGCTCCTGCATTCGTAGTATAATAAATGAAATTACTGATTAAAATGGAGGTCAATCATAAGGTAAACTAGGATACTTAGGTAGCACAACAACTTGAAATAAACTTTGACAAATAAGACAAAAATACTTGAACAACTATAATAACTGCATCGATAAGTTAAAACATTTGGGAAGTCCTGGTCTATGTAGTCAGATCCTTTCCACTGTTTCAGTCATATTCTTTGTTCTTCATCAAAACACAGAAAATAGGAGCAAGTCATTTGGTCCCTCAAGTCTATTCTGCCATTCTTAAGATCATGACCTTCTAAACCTTTTATTTATTCGTTCACAGGATATGGGCATTGCTGGCTAGGCCAGTATTCGTTGCCCATCCCTAACTGCCAGGATTGTAGTTGAGAGTCAACCACAAATTTAATAGCCTGTTCCTGCTTTAACCCCATATCCTTTGATCCTTTTAGCCCCAAGTGCTACATCCAACTCCTTCTTGAAATCATATCATGTTTTGGGCTCAGCTGATTTCTGTGGTAGCTAATTCCAAAAGCTCACCACTTTGCAGGTGAAGAAATTTCTCATCAGTCCTAAATGTATTATATCAGCCCTGTATCATTACAATGTGACCCTAGAATTAGAACTTAGAAAGTTCTGGACTTTCCCACTACTGGGAGCATCCTTTCTGCATTTACCCTTTCTAGTCCTGTTAGAATTTTATAGACTTCCATGAAGATCCCCCTCATTCTTCTGAACTTCTTTGAATACAGTCTTAACTTATTCAACCTCTACCCATATGTCAGTCCCACCATTCTAGGAATCAGTCTGATAAACCTTTGTTGTACTCCCTCTCTTGCAAGAACATCCTTCCTCAAATAAGGAGGCCAAAACTGCACACATTATTCCAGGTGTGGTCTCACTAAGGGCCTGTATATTTGCAGCAAGATATCCCTGAGAATCACAGAATCCCTACAATTCAGATAGGAGACCATTTATCCCACTTAGTCTGCACTCTCTGAAGAGCATACCACACCCCTACCCTATCTCCATAATCCGGCATTTACCCACCTAACCTAAACAACTCTACTAATAGCTGCACCACGGACAAATTTACCATGGCCAGTTCATCTAACCTGCTGTGGGAGGAAACCGGAATACTCAGAGGAAACTCACACTGACATGGGGAAAAGATGCAAATTCCACACAGATAATCACTCAAGGCTGGAACTGAACCTGAGTCCCTGCCACTGTGAAACAATTGTTTAATCACGGAGCCACCATGCCACCCCACTCCTTACTTGAATTATGAAGACCAATATATTATTTGCCTTCTTTACCACGTGCTGCACCTTCAGCAACTGGTATATGTGGCCACCCAGGTCTTATTGCACATTCATTGCAATCAGTTTATAGCCATTTAAGTATTAATCTACCTTCCCATTTTGGCTACCAAAGTGGATAGCCTTACATTCAACCCCATTATATTCCATCTGCCCATTCACAGAGCTTGTCAAATTACACAGAAACATCTCTGCACTCTCCTCAAAGTTCAATCTCCCACCCAGCTTTGTGTCATCTGCAAATTTGGAGTTGTTACATTTAGTTCTCTCATCCAAATCATTAATATATATTGTGAACAGCTGTAGTCCTAGCACTGTTCCATGTGGTACTCCAGTAGTCAATGACTGCCATTCCGAAAAAGATACATTTATTCCTACTCTTTATTTCCTTCCTGCCAACCAGTTCTCTATTCATCTCAGTATTAGCCTCTAATCTATAGGATCTGTTCCAGATTCTACAGAATCTTGGAAGATGCCCACCAATGCCTTCACTATTTCTAGAGCCAATTCCTTAGGTACTCTGAGTTATAGTTTATCGGTGAATTTTTTCGGCCATCAATCCCATCAATTTCCCCAGTACTATTTCCCCACGAAAACTGATTTCCTTCAGTTTCTTCCGCTCACTAAACCCTGCATTGCCCAACCTATTATTTGTATCCTCCTTTGTAAACAAAGAATCAAATTATGCATTTAGTTGGTCATCACCCCCAGCAAAAATTGTTATCTCCCACAACAGAAGTGAAACTATTATTATTTTGCATTCAGAACAATCCCAGTCCTACACTTTCCTATAATGCATTTTAAAAAAAAAATTGAGATTTTCAACAAGGTTTGGTTAGAATTTAATTCATCAAAATTCTTCATCAATTCCCCACAGTTTGCTTTAAATTACAGCCCTTTATAGTTTAACTCCGTTATACCAGCTGCAATTACTTGTTTAAACTGCTTTCCAAATGTGTGCCCAGTTCCAGGTGATAATTCCAAATTTAAAAAAACCTCCCCACAAACTGTTTCCTGTTGTTGTATAAGGTATAAATTAACTTTTGGATATTGTGTAAAATGGGTGACACTGCATGAACTATCTTTTATAAAACACATGCCATATTCCTTTTTAATCTAAGTCAATGGTATTTATTTTGCAGAATCTAACGGGCACCAATGCAATACCATTCATTTTAGAATCCTAATAGTGCAGTAAGAGGCCATTTAGCCAATTCAGTCTGCATCAACCCTCCAAAGAGCATTTCACCCAAACCCACCACATCCCCTCACATGGGGATTTTACCAAGAATAATCCACATATCTCTGGACATGACAGGGCAATTTAGCATGGCCAATCCATCTAACTTGCACAGAGAAGGATCATGTGAACATATCAACTACAAAATATTTGAGAGGAAAATATAACCGTTTGTTTTATTTTACCCCTTTGGATGATGTAGTGTCTACATAATGGCTTGTTTTTTCCTTCCTAAGTCTAATATTCTAAAAGGAGTCACTAAAAAATGTAAGCACTATCCCATGAGTGAGAACTGAAACATAGCATGCATTGATAAATTGAAATCTGTCTGCTTTTCACCAGGTTAAAAAAAAACACCTTATATTAGAGTAAATTCACTTTTAACAAAATGAATATTCAATCTAATTATGGGGCTGTGGAATTCCACAAATAGTCAGACATACTTAACTTACAGAATTTGCCACAGCCCTTATGCTATTTTCCTCCCTATTTTGATCTTCAGGTATGGCATTAGACATGACAGTGCAGCCACAAAATATTACCATCCCTTACATGAGTTAGCTTCCACTCATGCTTTGCTACTGCTTTGTAACCAGTCAGTGCCTCTCTATCTAGAAGATCTTGCTTCATTAGGATATTTTTCTCGAATTCGAGCAGCTTACTGAATTGGTCCTTCTTCGTCAGCCCAACCAAGTAAGATTCAACAAAATGGTCCTGGCCATGGGCACTATGTGATCTTGTACACTTCTGCAGTCGAGGCTTTATGAGCATGAGGTTCGATAGTTCCAATTCCTCTTTGGCAAGACGATCTGGTACAGTTTGTGCCTGTGTGTGTGGGGATTCTGAACATGGCTTGTTTTGTGGGATTGCTGAATCACTGCAGACATTCTGAGAAGTTCTGGCACTACTCTGGTTGAGATGATTGCAGATAGGGCTCAGACGTGCAGGCTTTATTGGCACCGTACTACTCATCAGGTGACAGTCAACAAATGCAGCTGTCATTTTCTGAACATTGGCATCACTTAACTGCTGGAAAGATCTGTACTTTTTATCTTTCTTAAAAGGAGCAGGTTTTTTTGCACTCTTCCATAACACTGAGGTATCGTGATGCCTTGATATTTTATGCAGGTTCCTATGGTTTAAATGTCCAAAGCTGTAGGCATGAATGTCAGCTTTCTGAGACTTCTCCAACTGATGGAGTAGCTGTCGGAGTGTTTTCTTTTGTGGGTCAGAATACTCCTTTGAGTTATTCTTCATTGATGTCATTGTTTCAGTGAAGTAAAACCTGAAAAATCTATAACATAAAATAAAATATCAATCTGATACAGAAATTTTACAGT
The DNA here is from genome assembly GCF_004010195.1 of Chiloscyllium plagiosum. Classification (NCBI taxonomy): domain Eukaryota; kingdom Metazoa; phylum Chordata; class Chondrichthyes; order Orectolobiformes; family Hemiscylliidae; genus Chiloscyllium; species Chiloscyllium plagiosum. The sequence goes on from NC_057718.1 coordinate 81,975,052, forward strand.
AACTGCTCAATCTGCAAAATATCTATGAAAAAGTTTCTTGCTAAATCTTGTATTATGTATTATGTCAGAACTTGAACTTGTTCCATTATCCATATTTACATAGAGTCATAGAGATGAAGTAGACCCTTCAGTCCCTCTCAACCATATCGACCAGAATCAAGTCCCATTTGCTAGCATTTAGCCTATATTCCTCTAAACCCTTCCTATTCATATACCCATCCAGGTGCCTTTTAAATTTTGTGATTGTATCACCCTCCACCACTTCCTCTGGCAGCTCATTCCATACACGCACCACCCTCTGCGTGAAAATGTTGCCCCTTAAGTTCCTTTTAAATCTTTCCCCTTGCACCCTAAATCTATGCCCTCGAGTTCTGGATTCCCCCACCCCAGGGAAAAGACCTTGTCTATTTACCCTATCCATGCCCCTCAGGATTTTATAAACCTCGATAAGGTCACCCCTTAGCCTTCGATGCTGCAGAGCAAACAGCCCCAGCCTCTTCAGCAACTCCCTACACTTCAAACTGGCAACATCTTTGTAAATCTTTTCTGAATCCTTTCAAGTTTTACAACATACTTCCTATAGGAGGCAGACCACAATTGCACACAATATCCCAAAAATGGTCTAATCAATGTCCTATACAGCCACAACACGACCTCCTAGATCCAATACTTAATGCCTGATCAATAAAGAAAAGCATACCAAACACCTTCTTCCCCATCCTATCTACCTGCGACTCCACTTTCAAGGAGCTATGAACCTGCATTCCAAGGTCCCTTTGTTCAGCAATACTCCCCAAGACCTTACCATTAACTGTATAAGTCCTGCTCTGATTTGCCTTTCCAAAATGCAGCACTTCACATTTATCTAAATTAAACTCCATTTGCCACTCCTCGGCTCATTGGCAAATTTGATCAAGATCCCGTCGTACTCTGAGATAATCTTCTTTGCTGCCTACAACACCTCCAATTTTGGTGTCATCTGCAAACTTACTAACTATATCTCCTACGTTCATGGCCAAATCATTTATATAAATGACAAAAAGCAGTGGACCCAGCACCGATCCTTGTGGCACACCATAGGTCACAGGCCTCCAGTCTGAAAGGTAACCCTCCACCACCACTCTCTGTCTAATATCTTTGAGCCAATTCTGTATCGAAATAGCATGTTCTCCCTGCATTCCATGTGATCTAACCTTGCTAACCAGTCTTCCATGAGGAACCTTGTTGAATGCCTTATTGAAGTCCATATAGATCACATCTACTGCTCTACCCTCATTGATCCTCTTTGTTACTTCCTCAAAAAACTCAATCAAGTTAGTGAGACATGATTCCCCACGCACAAAGCCATGTTGACTATCCCTAATCAGTCCTTGCCTTTCCAAATACATGTAAATCCTGTCCCTCAGGATTCCCTCCAACAACTTACCTATCACTGATGTTAGGCTCACCGGTCTATAATTCCCTGGCACCTTCCTTAAATAGTGGCCCCATGTTAGCCAATCTTCAGTCTTCCGGCACCTCACCTATGACTATCGAGAGTAGAAATATCTCAGCAAGGTGCCCAGCAATCATTTCCCTAGCTTCCCACATAGTTCTGGGGTACATCTGATCAAGTCCTGGGTATTTATCCAACTTTATGCGTCAAGACACCCAGCACTTCCTCCTCTTTCATACAGACATTTTTCAAGATGTCACCATCTATTTCCTCACATTCTATCTGTAATTGTGACATTAAGTAGAGACAAATTCCAAAAACCACATTCCTACTTATTCATTTGCTTCTGACAGGTAACGGTAAGGTTACGTTTAAGCAACTATGTTGGCTCATGCTTAGCACTGCTACCTCACAGCGCCAGCGACCCGGCTTCGAATCCAGCCTCGGGCGACTATCTGTGTGGCGTTTGTACATTGTCCCCGTGTCTGTGTAGGTTTGCTCTGGTTTCCTCCAACAAAGATGTGCAGGTTAGGTGAATTGGCCACTCTAAATTGCCCATAATGTTTAGGGATGTGCAGGTTAGGTGCATTAGCCAGTGGTAAATGTGGAGTAATAGGGGAGTGGGTTACTCTTCCGAGGGTCAGTGTGGAATTGTTGGGCCGAAGGGCCTGTTTTCACACTGTATTCTAAAAACTACAATCAATAAAAAGCGAACAGTTTTGAGCATATATCAAAATTTAGTACCTAACTACAGTTCTTCCAAGTTATATTTTTGTATCAAGTATTAGGCATATTGAACAGCCATATCCAAACCTTCAGAAGTTTACCATTTTGCTGGGCAACAGACAAGCTTTAAACAAGTATCTCACAACTTGCTGAAGATAGGGTGATCAGAAAGTTAAAGTAAACGAGTATTAAAAGAACAGATCTGCCAACTCTGGTTGCCTGTGTTCCTGTAGATTTTGGTATATGACCTCCTGCCTCCAACATATTGCACCACTGGGTTCTGGGAACATGTGCTCTGACCATGGATTAACTCTGCATTTTATAATGTATTTCAGCACCAAAGAGTAACATTTGTTATTGCAAGACTCATTTCCCAGTGGTTCCTCATCAAAATCAGTTTCACATTTATACTGTCTCGTAATATTCACACACATTGAGGACATAAAATGTCCCGAACTGCTCGATTCAGTCCGATCTTAATGTGGAGGTGCCGATATTGGACTGGGTTGGACAAGGTCAAAAATCACACAATATCAGGTTACAGTCCAATGGGTTTATTTGAAAACACTAGCTTTCAGAGCGCTGCTCCGTCATCAGGTGTTAGTGAGACAAGAAGACAAAGTTTGTGAGAAGATTTGTAGCTTGGGTGCTCGTTGTTGTGGTTCTGTGGCAACACAAATTCCCAGCTCGGCGAACAAACCACAAGACAGGAAGACCTGAGACAGAGAATTTATAAGGAAAAGATCAAAGGGTCATGCAACTCATACGAACAAATTGAACACACTTAAGATGGCTCTTAAATCTTCAATCTAACTGTTTAAAGATTTAGGTGTCATCTTATGTGTGTCCAATTAGTTTGCATGAGTTGTATGACCCTTTCACCTTTTCCTTGTAAATTCTGTGTCTAAGGTCTTCCTCTCTCACTCTCACCTGAAGGAGCAACTCTCCGAAAGCTAGTGTTTTTAACTCAACCCGTTGAACCTGGTGTCATGTGATTTTTGACCCAGTTCGATCATGGGGGAGCTGTAATTCAATGCCATTTTCCTACCTTCATCCCATACCCATTGATACCATAACCTAACAAAAACCTACATTCTGCAACCTGGAGAGCTCCAAATGTCTACACATCCACAACCTTTTGACTGAGATTTCCATATTTCCATTTCCTTTTGCATGAAAATAAGCTGCCTTACTTCTTAATGACCACATTTAAACTAGTCCAAGAGTGATTTCCCCAGTGGACATTGTCTCTGTTCACCCTACACTACCAAATTCTTTAACATCTTAAACACCTTGGCTAAATAAACCCACATTCTCCTAAATCAAGGAAATCCAACCCACATTTATGAAACATCTGTTAATTCTTTAAAACTCTGCATCATTGCTAAGTCTATGTTGCATCACCTCCAAGACTGATCTGGCTTTATTGAGAGTTGATGTCCAAAACTGAATATAGTCAATTTACCAAACAAGAAAAACAGGGAACACAGGAATAGGAGTAGACCATTCAACCCCTCAAGCCTGTTCCACCATTCAACGATAACATGGCTGATCTCTGGCTGAACTCCATTTATCGACCCATATCCTTAATACCTTTGCTAATACAAAATGATTTATCTCTTATTTAAAATTAACAACTGATCTAGCATCAACTGCCATTTGTGGATCGAAAATTCTTCCACCCTTTCAGTGTAGACTATACACAGGAAGGAAGAAAACCAAATCTTCTATAACTTTTGACAAAGATGACCTGACTTACAATCTAGATAACTGAAACATGCATCTATCTAACCAAAGAAAGTACTTTTGTTCACTTAGTACAGTTTTCACTAATCAGTTGTACCAGTGAAAGTCTTTACATATGTTAGATTAGATTCTCTATAGTATGGAAACAGGGCCTTTGGCACAACAAGTCCATAGTGACCCTCCAAATAGTAACTCACCCAGACCCATTCCCCCACCCTATATTTACTAATACACCTAACACTATGGGCAATTTAGCATAGTCGATTCACCTGACCTGCACATCTTTGGATTGTGGGAGGAAACTGGAGCACCTGGAGGAAACCCACACAGACACGGGGAAAATGTGCAAACTCCACATAGACAGAACCCGAGTCCCTGGCGCTGTGAGACTGCAGTGCTATCCACTGAGTCACCATGCCACCCAAATTATAACATGGTTTGTATGTGTGTTACCTATCTTTTCACATAAGGTTAATAATTTTATACTTAAGACAGTACTGCTTGCAATTATAAAGTATTTCCATAAAGGAATCTGCTTATGGAGGGCATCATTTTAACATTTAAAAAGATAAGTCTAGACCACACTTCTTTGCGTACCCTTCTGCAGCAGGAAGAACAAAGCTCTTGTATTGAATTAGTGCCTTAGATGACAATTGTCCTAAGATACCTGACAGCTAGTTAAGTATTTCTGAAATGTACTTGCTGCTGTAATTTAGAAAATGCAGAACTTTATTTATGCAGGGCAATTTCCCACAAACAGCAATGTGACATTATTCATTGAATCATTAAATGATATAGCACACAGAAATATTTTGGCCCACTATACCTTGTATGGCCACGGAATGTACTGTGCAATTAGTTATATTTCCTGCCACTTCACAATAGTCTTACAAATGCTTTTTTAGATTAGATTACATTACAGTGTGGAAACAGGCCCTTCGGCCCAACAAGTCCACATCGACCCGCCGAAGCGCAACCCACCCATACCCCTACATTTACATTTAACCCTTACCTAACACTACAGGCAATTTAGTATGGCCAATTCACCTAACCTGCACATCTTTGGACTGTGGGAGGAAACCGGAGCACCCGGAGGAAACCCACGCAGACACGGGGAGAACGTGCAAATTTCACACAGTCAGTCGCCTGAGGCGAGAATTGAACCCGGGTCTCTGGCGCTGTGAGGCAGCAGTGCTAACCACTGTGCCACCGTGCCGCCCACAAATTCCTTCATTAAACTTGGAACCCGTCAGACATTGCATTTCACAACATAATGGGAAAAGTTTCCCTGATTGGCCTTCCATGGTTAGGTTTAAAACACCAGGCCATCTTTGCTACTTTTAAGGAACACAAGGTGAATAAGCTGATATGATATCCCGACTGCTTCATGTCCTGACCCATTTGCAGCATGGCAATGTGCTTATCCAAAGTTGAATAAATATTTTTGTATATTATGGAATGCCATACACAAAGTCTCTAATATCAGGATAACCTAAAGTCAGTGCTTCCTAAGCTTTCTCTCTCTGAGATCCCACTTCAAATTTTGAAAATAAATGATGACCCCTCAACGAGAACCATTACAGCAGAATTACTATAAAACTTGGCCAGCACTCCACAGCGGCCACTGTTGCCTCAGAACTTTCAGGAGCACATTTGGAACCCTAAGCCTCACTTTGAGAAGCACTGATTTAAGCTCAGTAGGCATTTTATCAATCATATAGAATATGAAGTTGGACATTACATGCCAGGCATGTTTTTAGCAGGAGGACATGTAAAATAGGTCAGGTACTCAATCCACAATCTTTCTACACATCCCAAGCTGCCTGTAATAATATGTTAAGCAGGTCAAGATCACTCACTCAATGTAAATAAAAATTAAAGGTCAATTAGCCTATTGACCAGGATTATACACTTCCAATTCCATAATACAAATGGTTTAAATGAAAAAGTGGAGGAAGGAAATGGGCAAGACATTCAGGGGGTGCCCAACATACATCAGGGGAAAATTCCAAGATATGCTAGTTTCTGCGTCTGTAGGTTGCTAATGTGCAAAGATTGCCATCAGTAGAATGATTTGCTCTTTGTGTCGGAATTGGGAGATTAGGAAGAGTTTTCATGTTACTGATGATTAAGTCTGCAGGAAGTGTGTTTGGTTGTGAATCCTATTGGATTGCATGAAGCATATGGAGCAGCGGTTAGAGGCAATGAGGAATTTATGGGAACTCGGGGGTGTGATAGATGGTAATTGCAGAAAGGTAGAAAAATCACAGATACAGTCAGGTAGATGGATAACCTCCAGGAAAGGTAGGAGAGGAAAGAAGGTAATATAGGAATCTCCTGTGGCTATCCCCATCTCAAACAAGTATGCTGTTTTGGAAAATGTAGGGTGCGATGGACTCTTAGGGGAATGTAGCAATGACAGCCAGGTTTCTGGAACAGAGATGGCCTCAAAAGTAACATGGGGTACATCAGGTTCCAAGCGATCAATTATCATAGGGAAGTCTCTCGTCAGAGGCACAGATAGAAGTCACTGTTACGGACAACAAGACTTCAGAACAGTGTGTTGCCTACCTCGTGCCAGAATTAAGGATAACTCAGAGGGTGCAGAGTATTCTTAAAGAAGAGAGGGAGCAGCAAGAGATCATTGTACACATTGGAGCTAATAACATAGGAAAAGGAAAGATCGAGGTTCTGAGCAGAAAATAAAGGACATTAGGCAGGATTTTAAAAGTAGGTTCTCAAGAGTAGTAATATTTGGATTATTCCCAGTGTCATGAGCTAGTGACAGTAGGAATAGAAGGATACAGCAGATGAATGCATGGCTGATGAGTTGGTGCAGGAGAGGAGGATTCACATTTTTGGATCATTGGAATCTTTTCTGGGATAGAAGTGGCCTGAATAAGAAGGACAGATTGCACTTGAATTGGAAGGAGACTAATATACTAGTGAAAAGATTTGAGCACTTTTGTCTTGATCTTTGCAACGTTTTGTGTTTACAAGCTTTAATGTTTTTACAGTACTTAATTAAGGATCTTTGTACAATGAAAGGGTTAGGGATTTTGGGCTGGCTGTTTGAGACCCAGATGCTTGACTGAAAAAGGAATTTGACTTGGGTTGTGTGATCCCACTCGCTGAGGTTCATAGGATTAAGAGGAGACACTGTGGCCAAGTGGTCAATGGCCTAAATATCTAGGCCCAACTTGAAATTGTCTCAACAGTTTCTGCAATCAAGGCCTGATGGAATGAAGAGAGGCTAATGTTATCACCGGTGAAAAGCTAAAAATAACCAGTTCAGATCTGTCTTACATATTGAATTAAGGATTGCTCTCGTTTAATGTTATTTGGATGCTGGAATGATCAAGGTTGGAACAATGCTTGCCTCCTGTACAGCAGAATACATTCAAAATCATGTTCCACACATGTATAAGAAGATATTTTCTATACAAGTAAAATATTTTACTATACATTTTTAAAAAGTACACATTTTAGACTGTGATTCAGCTGAACAGCTAAGCAATAAAAACTCAGTCTTAAAAATATCAGTAATCACAGAAGTAATTAGCTTCCCTATACTACCCCTCTTGCTCACCCTCTTTCCCCATCACCTATTTTCTGGGATGGGAAATCCAGGCAAAGTAACAGAAGCTGATATTTAGATGTAACCAGGATTTTTTTACATTACTTTATTTTCATAATAGTGTAGCAAATATATATATATATGATCCTTAATTGTAAAAGAAGCACAAACTGCTTGAATAGAACTGTATGTTTTTGTTTAAATTGGGATGCCTCAAAATTCAGGGGAGAAAAATCAACATGATACAAATGGTCATGTTAAATTTGTAATAAATTTATTAGGACATAAGTATCATGCAATGAATGCAGAATAAGTCTTTTTTGCTGATTAAGTTAGAGTTTAATTGCTTGCCAAGGAAACTGAACTTTGAGATCAGTTAAAGTTTACTCATTTTTGAGGCTAGTCAGAAAATGGAATGGTGAATTGCTTGCTCTATCAATTGATTGCTTCCAAAAGCATATTAAATAGTCTTGGAGACTAATTTCAGTTTCTCTGATGAGTATTCAAATATTGGCTCTTTTCAGTAGTCAGATATTGCATACAGTAAAATTGTTGTAGAAGTCAAAATCTTTTGCTTTTTGTATGGGTTTGATGTGGACTAAACAGCTTTTAGTGAAATTAAGCAGTCACATATTTCCAAATGACAACAGACCAGTCTCTCAGTGTGTGACAAAGGAGGTGAATTTAACCTGAGGGTCATCATGCCTCAGGTGAGGGGTGAAGTTGAGAAGCTGTGCTCTTCATGATGACCTCAGCCGGTAAGGGAATTGAACCCCCATGATTTTGGCATCACTCTGCATTGCAAACTACATCTAGTCAGCCAACTGAGCAAACTGATCCCAACCCCAGACAATTCTATTTCTGTGAAGCATCACACAAGAATGGCCATAGTTTGGATAGTGAAGGCGGCGTTTGATATGCTTTCCTTTCTTGGTCAGACCATTGACTATAGGTGTTGGGAGGTCATGTTGCAGCTGTATAGGACATTGGTTAGGCCACTTTTGGAAGGATGTTGTGAAACTTGAAAGGGTTCAGAAAAGATTCATAAGGATGTTGCCAGGGTTGGAGGATTTGAGCTATAGGGAGATGTTGAATAGGCTGGGGCTGTTTTCCCTGGAGCGTTGAAGGCTGACCAGTGACCTTATAAAGGTTAACATAATCATGAGGGGCATGGATAGGATAAATAGACAAAGTCTTTTCCCTGGGGTGGGGAAGTCCAGAACCAGCGGGCATAGGTTTAGGTGTGAGGGAAAAGATATAAAAGGGACCTAAGGTGCAACTTTTTCACGCAGAGGATGGTGTGTGTATGGAATGAACTGCCAGAGGAAGTGATGTAGGCTGGTACAATTGCAACATTTAAAAGGCACCTGGATGGGTAAATGAATAGGAAGAGTTTAGAGCGATATGGACCAAGTGCTGGCAAATGGGACTAGATTAAGTTGGTATATCTGGTCAGCATGGACCAGTTGGACCGAAGGGTCTGTTTCCGTGCTGTACATCTCTATCACTCCAATACAGAGGTGCTTGAAACTCTTTAAGAAGTACACTGCCAGAACAATAACGAGAGATATGATGTTTGTGTATTCCCCAGTGTTGGCCAGGCTTCTTGGCACCATGCAGCCATCATATAGACAATAGACAATAGGTGCAGGAGTAGGCCATTCATTCCTTCGAGCCTGCACTGCCATTCAATATAATCATGGCTGATCATTCCTAATCAGTATCCTGTTCCTGCCTTATCTCCATAACCCTTGATTCCACTATCTTTGAGAGCTCTATCCAACTCCTACTTAAATGAATCCAGAGAGTGGGCCTCCACTGCCCTCTGGGGCAGAGCATTCCACACAGCCACCACTCTCTGGGTGAAGAAGTTTCTCCTGAGCTCTATCCTAAATGGTCTACCCCGTATTTTTAAGCTGTGTCCTCTGGTTCGGCACTCACCCATCAGTGGAAATATGTTTCCTACTGCCAGAGTGTCCAATCCTTTCATAATCTTATACGTCTCAATCAGATCCTCTCTCAATCTTCGAAACTCAAGGGTATACAAGCCCAGTCCCTTCAGTCTTTCAGTGTAAGGTAATCCTGCCATTCCAGGAATTGACCTCGTGAACCTACGCTGCACTCCCTCAATAGCCAGAACGTCTTT
>NC_057718.1:81988710-82076561 GCF_004010195.1 Chiloscyllium plagiosum
ATCTAAACCTTTAACACTATGGCAGTCCCAGTCGATGTTTGGAAAGTTAAAATCCCTGACCATAACTACCCTATTATTCTTACAGATAGCTGAGATCTCCTTTCAAGTTTGTTTCTCAATTTCCCTCTGACTATTTGGGGGTCTATAATACAATCCCAATAAGGTGATCATCCCTTTCTTATTTCTCAGTTCCACCCAAATAACTTCCCTGGATGTATTTCCAGGAATATCCTCCCTCAGCACAGCTGTAATGCTATCCCTTATCAAAAATGCCACCCCCCTCCTCTCTTGCCTCCCTTTCTGTCCTTCCTGTAGCATTTGTATCCTGGAACATTAAGCTGCCAGTCCTGCCCATCCCTGAGCCATGTTTCTGTAATTGCTATGATATCCCAGTCCCATGTTCCTAATCATGCCCTGAGTTCAGCTGCCTTCCCTGTTAGGCCCCTTACATTGAAATAAATGCAGTTTAATTTATTAGTCCTACCTTGTCCCTGCCTGCCCTGACTGTTTGACTCACTTCTGTTCTCAACTGTACCAGTCTCAGATTGATCTCTTTCCTCACTATCTCCCTGGGTCCCTCCCCTCACCTCCTTACTAGTTTAAATCCTCCCAAGCAGCTCTAGCAAATCTCCCTGCCAGTATATTAGTCCTCTTCCAATTTAGGTACAATCCGTCCTTCTTGTACCGGTCATTTCTACCCCAAAAGAGATTTCAATGATCCAAAAATGTGAATCCTTCTCCTGTACACCAGCTCCTCAGCCATGCATTCATCTGCTCTATCCTGCTATTCCTGCCCTCACTAGCTCGTAGCACCAGGAGTATTCCAGAAATTACTACTTTCTAGGACCTCCTTTTTAAATTCCTGCCTAACTCTCTGTAATCACCCTTCAGAATCTGTGTTTTTCAGACAGTCAGCTCAATTTGGGGAAAAGTTCACTTGATTTTGTTGTGAAAGACTGGTTTCTATAACTCAAGTGTTTTAAATTTGAACCATAATACTTTGTGTCTCATATCGTAATAGCAGCCGGGTGCATGTATTTTATGAGTAAAATACCTGACTCTACAGGTTTAAGTGCCTGTTGAGAATAGTTCACAGGCAACAACTGACTTGGTTACGTGAGATTCAGGGCGAGCTCACCAACTGGAGACAAAATTGGCTTGATGGTAGGAGACAGAGGGTGATGGTGGAGGTTCATTTTTCAGACTGGAGGCTACTGAACAGCAGTGTTCCACAGTGTTTGCCATTTGTACAAACGGTTTGGATGAGAATATAGGAGGCGTGGTTAGTAAGTTTGCAAATGATGCCACAACTCGCGATATAGTGGCCATGAAGAAAGTTACCCAATCAATTGAGTTAATGGGCTTCGAAGAGGCAGATAAATGCGAGGTTTTGCATTTTGGTAAAACAAAGAGCCGGACTTATACAATTCATGGTAGGGCCATGGGCAGTGTTGTAAACAGAAAGATCTACAGATTCAAGTACATAATTCTTTGAAATTTGCACCATATGTAGGCAGGATAGTAAAGTGGGCATTTAGCAAGCTTGTCTTCATTGTTCAGACTTTAGGGTGTAGGTTTGCACGCTGAGCTGTAGGTTTGATATCCAGACCTTTCATTACCTGGCTAGGGAACATCATCAGTGGCGACCTCCAAGTGAAGCAAAGCTGTTGTCTCCTGCTTTCTATTTATATCTTTCTCCTGGATGAGGTTCCTGGGGTTTGTGGTTTGTACAGGGCATTGGTGAGACTTCTTCTGGAGTACTGTGTGCAGATCTAGTAGCCCTGCTATAGGAAGGATATTATTAAATTGGAGATAGTTCAGAAAAGATTTGCCTGCATGTTGCTGGAAATGCAGGGTTTGAGTTATAAAAATAGGCTGGATAGGCTGGGACATTTTTTTTGGAACATAGGAGGTTGAGGAGTGACCTTATGAGGGTTTATAAAATCATGAGGGGCATAGATCAGGTGAATAGCAAAGACCTTTTTACAAGGGTGAGGGAGTTCGAAACTAGGAGACATATTTTTAAGGTGAGTGGAAAAAGTTTAAAAAGAGGGGTATGCTTTCCTTTATTGGTCAGAACTCCTTTATAGGAGTTGAGTGGAGAAATGTCAGATGAGTTTAATCCAGACAAGTGTGAGGTGATGCATTTTGGGAGGTCAAATGCAAGCAAAAAGCAGGCCTCTCGGACCGTTGTTATACAAAGGGATCTTAGGATTCAAGTCCATGCTCCCTGAAAGTAGAAAAGGTGGTGAAGAAGGCTTATGGCCTTCACAGGTTGGGGTACTGAGCAAGAAGTTGTCAAGTCATGTTATAGTTGCATCAGACTTTAGTTAAGCCACATTTAGAGTACTTGTATGCAGTTCCGGTATCATTCTATAGGATGAATGTGAAGGCTCTGGGGACGGTGCAAAAGAAGTTTACCAGGATGTTGCCTGGATAGGAGTACATTAACGATAAGGAGATCATGGTCAAACTTGGATTGTTTTTGTTACAGGGTCAGAGGCTGACAGATGATCTGATAGAAAAATAACAATTTATGAGATGGATGGAAAAGGTGAATAGTTGGAGCCTTTCTCCCAAGGTGGAAATGTCAATATTAGGTTTAAGGTGATAGTGGAAAGGTTTAAAAGGAGATATGCGAGGAAAGTTTTTTGCACAAAAGATGATGGGTGTTTTGAATGTGCTGCAAGGGGGGTTGATAAAAGCAGATACATCACCAAAGTTTAAGAGGCATTTAGAGAGACACATGAACAGGCAGGGAATACAGCAATATGGACCATCTACACACAGCTGGATTCGTTTAGAAATGACACCACGATCAACACAGAAATGGTGGGCCAAAGATCTTGTTCCTGTGCTGTACAATTCTAAGATCTATGTGTTCAAGTGTAAAGCTCAGAAAGAACATAAGAACACAGGAAAGAGGAGCAGGAGGAGGTCATTCAGCCCATTGAAACTACTTTGCTGTTTTTCCACTATTCTCAAATCTCTTTATGTCACCTGTATCTAAAAATCTGTGAATTTCTTTCTTGAACATGTTGAATCATTGAGTTATCAGAGTCCTTGGGCATAAAGAATATTGAGAATAAAGAGAGGAAGAGAGACTATTAATCAGTGTATAACTGTACTGAGAAATCTAGGTGAAATCTTGAGAATTTAAACAAATAAAGGATGATCCTTGGAATAATATTGCCTTAGGGATAAGAAATCTTGTGAGAGAATGTTTGCTGAGAAAAAAAGATACACTCAAGAAAACTAATGGCATGTGCAGAAGCTCTGAGATTATTGATGGGAGAATAGATGAGGTTTAACATCTTGCTAAGAGACAGAAACCTAACAAGCACAAGTCAATTAAAACAAGTAAGGACATTGTTTTTATGCTCATCCTTCTGTTCAAAGGCCAAAACTGATGTACATTTTTGGGGAGGGGGGTGGGGCTGAGAAATCACAAGAAGATTAGAAAGCATGACAATGGGTAGAAGCAGTGGTCTAATTGGAAGAATGATGTGGAGGTGCCAATGTTGGACTGGGGTGGACACACTTCACTTGGAGGAATAGGGCTTGTGATTTCAAATAAACCTGTTGGACTATAACCTGTGACATCTGACCTAATTGGAAGACGCTAAGTCATTTGCATGCAAATATTTTGCTCGAAAGAAGAAAAGGAACCTATTGAGATGATTGCTGCAAAGATTTCTGACATATCAGTCTATGCGTTAGCGTAAATTGCCATTCTCAATTCTTAGGGTATAATAAGATGTGCATTGGCAACTGCACCAAGTGAATGTGAAGTATCAGAAAACATTGCTGCTATGTGCAATAACATGAACTTCTCAGATTTCTGTCAAGATGGTGACCCAAAAACAAAGCTGTTAAAGGCAAAGCACTATGAAGGCATAATGCTCATTCCAAGAGGACAAACTAAGCTAAGAGTCCAAAACACCATGAAGAAGGAAGATCTGCAGTTCGAGATAGTGGACATGAAGCAAAATCCCCATACCTCAGCTGAAATAAATCAGAAGCTTGGACTGATGATCCTTCACATAGCAGAAGAAATTGACGGTGTTGTGCATATCACCAAAGTATTGACTGTTGAACAGATTCTAACAGGCTACATCTTGCTCAAATAATGTAAACTAAACAATGAGATGAAAATCTTCAAATTCTACATCTAAAGAAAGGATGGCCTTAAACCATTAAAGTAAAACAATACTGGGCATACAGAGACAAAATGACTGCAAGGGAAGGCACCTTGTACAAAGGCGCATTTGTCCATAAAGAAATGCGAAAAGAGATTAAGTTTTTTAAAAAATTCATTCATGGGATGGGGACATCACTGGCGCGGCCAGCATTTATTGCCCATCTCTAATTGCCCAGAGGGTAGTTCAGAGTCAACCACATTACTGTGGGTCTGGAGTCACAATAAGCCAGACAGGAGATCTCCTTTCCTGAAAATGAACCAGATGGGATTTTCTGTCAATTGGTGGTGGATCATGGTCATCATTAACTTCTTAATTCCAGATTTTAAAAAAATTGAATTCAAATTCCACCACTTGCCATGGCGGGATTCAAACCTGGGTCCCCAGAATACAATCTGGATTAATAGTATAATGATTAATGCCAGTAGACCACCACCAACCCACAAGACATAAGAAAATCAAATCTAATCTGAGGAAGATAATGGAAGTGCTCCACAGGGGCAACAAGATACAGCTAGTGCTGTGCTTGTAATGAACATCAAGTTAAATTGGTTAAATAATTGGTGATGACATAACATCCCAAACAGACCATGGATGAATTTTGCAGTGAACCTCTTCACTCTCAGAAACTGATATATCAGAGTTAGCTACTATTCACTCCTAGAAATTATATCTGTTGATGTTTTTGATCTCCAGTAATATATCAGGTAACCTTTCAGTCATTAGGGCATTCAAATGGTGAACACAATGGACCTAAACACTGGCGAGGCCATCACTAGTTTTTCTTTTTTTTGAACAAGAGGTTGAGGTGAACAATTGGACTTTGAATAGCAGATTGCTTTAAAGAAGAGGAGGATGAAAACAGATGTTTGCTGTTGGGAACTGGCCTAGAAGATAAAGCAACTTAGTTATTGTTCCAAGGATACTATAGGCCAATTGGCACTAAGATGTTGCTACAGTCCGGGCTGGCATCCATGTGGTTGTGATGGCCAACCAGGCAGGTGCGATGCTAACCAGCCAACCATAGAGAATCTTGATTGGAAAGGGAGAGAAAAGCAACCCTACCGAGCAAATTTGATTCCGCTGACAGAACAAGGAACTGAAACACTCTTAATCCCAGATATCAACCTTTTCCCCAACAAATGTAATTGATCATCAACCTTAGTAGTGACACTTCCCAGAAATGCAACCTCACCCCAGGGAACCAAAAGGCACCAAATGAACCATTAAAAACTTACAGGGGCATCATAAGACAACCCGATTGCTTTGAAAAAAAGTGTGCAATAAATTAATGGGGGGCACAAACTGGATAGACTAGAAAGAACTTCATGTTCATGCATGATCAACTTTATCAATTGTAACATGAAAGTATGCTAAATGCATATTTTTGTGAAAAGGGGAAATGTTTGGCCAAATACCTTTGCACATTGTATATTGTCATGTCCATGTGACCTCTTTGCCATGATCTACTTTACTCATCATGTAGAGCTCTGATTGGAATCCAAATCCATTACTGGATCTCTACTGAAGGCAGAAAAACCGTGCAGGCTTATGAGGAAGGATCACCAGATCCGAAGCATTAACTTTGACTTCTCTGCACAGATACTGCCAGACCCTGCTGAGCTTTTTCAGCAGTTATTTCTGATTTACAGCATCCGCAGTTCTTTCAGTTTCTATTATAATATACGGTGCATATCGCAAATAACTGGTTTACACGGGTGGTGAAGGGGTTTAACCACTAAAATCCTCCTCCAGCTGTTCACCAATTTGCACATAAACTAAAACGTAGCTCTTGTTTTTTTAAAAAAGTAAATCAGTGTTCTCTCGCAAGCAGCACCCCCTCGGGCGAATTAGACCAACGTGAAGAAGGAAATAAACATTAAGCTTAAAATGTATAAACGTGCGATGTTTAAAACCAAACTCCTCGTCACATTGCGTTGTAAAAACAAATTAAAACCACATCCTCCTCCAGGTCGGTGACTTAGTGAATACATAAATAACCCGGTTTGACCTCTCAGCCTCAAGACTAATCTCGAAGTCAAAACCCCTGACCTTCAGGCTTTTTGTCAAGTCGTCCCTCCGGATGATAGTCCCCTGAACATTAAACCTGGGGCCTGAAAGGCCTCTCTTGTCTTTATCTCCGGCCGCTCCAGGAGGCCTGCGTTTCCCGGTTACCAGGCAACAGCCACATCCGGTACTGGGAACCGCCCTTCCGCTGATGTCATATGCCCGCACGTGCTGAAGCACATTGGGAAGCAGGGGCCTGTGACAAAAGCCTGTCCATTATTCTCAAACCACAAGTCAGCAGGGCGGTGCAATACACTTGCCTTGCCTGACATACGGCTCAAGATGTACTCAAAGAATGGATACCAGCTAGGTCAAAGTGGTCTGTTTTTCACACCTTCACAACCATCCGATGAAGCTGGTGCTTCCAAGTAAACCTGTTGGACTATAACTTGGTGTTGTGTGATTTTTAACTTTCTTCACCCCCTTCAGCATTCATTCCCTTTACTTCCAATGCACATGGTAGTAAATGCACACTATCCACAAGGGTGTAATATGTTGAGGCTCTTTCAACAGGACCTTCAACATCTGCAACCGCTACCACCACCTTGAAAGGCAGCAGATGCATTAGCATCCTACCACCTAAAGTCCCCTTCAAGTCACTATAATCCTGATTTTGAACTATATCACCATACGTTCACTTGGTCAAAATCCTGGAACTTCCTTCTGATTGTTCTATGGGTGTCCTACACCTTAAGGACTGCAGTGGAAGGCAACGTACTGTAACCTTCAGGGCAATTAGGAATGGTCTATCCAGCAATACCCTACCTTCTTCAGGGCAATTAGGAATGACTTGGCCAGCAATACCTACAGCCTATGAACAAATAGAACAAAACCACTAACAAAAGTGTGATAGTAAACCAACCAGTTGTCTATGCTATTACCTACAACACCATGCTTCTTTGCCTTGTGTAGTAAACTATTTGTGGCATGTTGATAAATCTGAATATACTATAGTTACTAATTCCTTTTTATTCACCCTGTGCTTTACACCCTCAGAGAATTCCAGTAAGCATCAAATGCAAGTTCCTCCACAGAATCATACTGATTCTACCTCATTGTATTATGATTTTCTCAATATCCTGGCACTACCTCCACCTGCAAATTCCTCTGCAAGCTACTTAGCACCTTGACCTGGAAATGTATCGCTATTTCTCAGTGGTTGCTGGGTCAAAGTCCTGAAACTAACAGTATTTTGGATGTACTTATAACAAATGCACTACAAAGGTTCATAAAGGTAGCTGACCATCATCTAGTTAGGACAATTAGGGATGTACAATAAATGCTAGCCCAGCTAGCAAAGCCTATACCCCATCTTGAAAATAATGCATTCTACCATTTTCCCAATGATATGCATTAACGTTCCTACTGTATCCTGCTTGTCATTTTGTTTGAATAATGGTATTCTATTTATAGTTTTCTAACCTATTAATGCCTTTCCAGAATCAAAGGAATTTTTGAAAATTATAAAGAACACATGCACTATCTCCTTCCAAGTCCAAGGACTTGAACCTTCAGTTCTATTAGCATCATACCTCCCCCCTACCACCGATTGATAGCCTTAAGTTTTTGCCTCTTGCTTTTCTACTTTTCTAGGGAAGCTGTCCATGTTGTTTACTGTGAAGACAAATATACTTATTCAACACCACCGTTTCCTTGTTGTCTATTAGTAATTCTCAAGTCTCTCACCTTCTAAAGGGACCAACACTTACTTTGTCTACTTTCCTTTCGTAGACATTTTCACCCGTTTTACAATGTCTTGTGAAGAGACCATTATATGCATCCATGTTGTTCAATGTCTTCATTCATCTCTCTTTTCGTAGTCATTCTAGAGTAAATCATAACAGTTTGTCTCCTAGTTATGCTAAGACAAAACGCTTATTAAAACAATTAATTTTGATGCATGGTCATTACATCAATGTATCAACCTTACTTCTCTGCACAGGCTGACTGACATGCTGCATGTTTCCATTTTTATTTTTATACTTTTAGTTCCAGCAAAATTATTTTGCTTTTGTTTTTTATAATGTTTAATAAATTAGTATTGAAGAAAAAGATACAACTGTATTTTCCAAAAGGTTTGTACTGTTACTCAATGACAGGGTGTCCCCATTTTTACAGATTGCAGAGAGGACAAGAGATTACTTATTAAAGCAACATTTCCAAAATATATGCACACACATTGTGGCTTATAGAGATTACTGGATTTGGGTCATTGGTAAACTAAGCATGGAAACCAACGTCATCACCTGTAGGAGGAAAATACAATATTGAAATTGATACCAGTTGTAGGAGAAAGTACAAGGCATTTTACTCAGTCAAACGCAATTAAATGGCTTCCAAAACATTCATACATGACCACCACCGAGACACTAGTTTCGCAAAACAGTTGCAATTTAATAGTAACAAAATGTTAGCTCTGACTAACAGATGACAATATCTCATTAGCAATCAAAGTAATTCTGATTGTTTTAAAAAAAAAGTTTCAAATTAATCTGGTTTCTTCAACAAATTAAAAGGATTAGGGTTGGCCTGAACCCTAACACTAGGACAAACTTTGTTAGGATGAACAGTCCATTTTAGTTTTATGAATTCAATCTGCATTCCTCTTGAGTTTCTTCAACCCTGCACTGGTGGCTGCATACTCAGTTGCTGAGATGAAAGCTGCTGAATTCCCTTGCTAAACTTATCCACTCCTCTGCACTGATCTACCCCTTAAAACCCGCATGATTGAATAAGCTTTTCTTCAAATATACAAGTGTTTCCTGAGTTAACGGTCAAACTTTGTCTGATAATGTTGCTGTGAAGTGCCAAGATGTTTTATTGCAGTAAACATATAAAAATAAAGGTTGTCGTAGCTGCAAAAACAAAGAGCTGAATACTTGTAATAGTCAATCTCAAGTCTTTGAACAATAAACATTTTATTCAACTGTCTTGATAACTGTCAAGTAAAGTTTAAACCAGAAATGTATGGATACAAAATAAATTAAATGTTGTTCTATTAAAATAAAAACCCTCAGCTTTACTTTTCTTCCTTTCACATTCAAAACTCTGCAGATTCAATTCTTCTCATATCTTGCCATTGTGGGCCGAGCTCCATCCTCATTTCCATTAATTATTCATTGAAGGGGGAGCTAGGAAAGTACGATGAAAAGAACAGAAGGATTTTTTTGAAGAGGGATTGAAAGAGTCTTGGAGAATAAACACTGTCATAGACCAGATGGAACACAATGGTCCGTTTCTATGCTGTGCACAATAAAAATCCATCCAGGCCATGCCAGCAGTTTTAAATGGTCCAACAATTGATCTCTAAAGTCTGTCTTTGTTATGCCAATATTGGCTAGAATTCCAGCCATTCTGTCATATAGATGCAGGTCGATGGAGAAATCTCCCCACCTTCATGGCAATCATCAAATACCTGAAAAGTATGAATAGAGGAATTAAACACAAACAGAATAGGACAAGCAATATACAGAACCAACGTAAGCCTACAAATCAACAGAGCGGTGCAGCATCAAGCAGGTATCCAAAAATTAAAAAGAAATCCTTCTGCTTAATACTGCAGTTAACTATGTACTTTTGGAGAAAAACAATTTGAGATGCTCGGAAACAAAAACAGAAATTTCTGGAAAAATAGCAGGTCTGGCAGCACCTAGTCATATAAACATGCAGCACAGTGAAAAAAGTCCCAGTCTATCCAGCCTCAATTTAAAACCCACCAGTCCTGGCACCATTCTGCCAAATCTTTTGTGAACCATCTCTAATTTAAAAATATCCTTCCTATAACAGGGTGACCAGAACTGTACACAGTACTCCAAAACTGGCCTCAATCAATGTCCTGAACAACCTCAATATGAGGTCCCAACTCCGAGACTCAATGGTGTGAGCAATGAAGGTAAGCGTGCCAAACACCTTCTTAATCAGAGTCTACCTGTGATGCAACTTTTAAATTGTGGAGAGAAAGCAGAGTTAATGTCACATTAAAACGTAAAACATTAACTCTGCTTTCTCTCCACAGATGCTGCCAGACCTGCTGTGTTTTTCCAGCAATTTCTGTTTTAGTTTGATCTCAGATTCCACAGTTCATTGCTTTTTATTTTTAGGTGATGATCTGTTTAACAACTATGTTTCTCTGGAAGACAATTACTTGTTTAAAAAAAAAGACAGACTTGTTTGCCTATTCAGTCAATGAAGTACATTTTGAAGTGTAGTTATAGTTGTATGTTTAAAGAAAAGAAAAACAGCCCAATTACAGAGCATTGATTGTTGAACCTGCAAGCAATCACCTTGGATTAGATGTCCAGAGTTTCTGCCTCCTGAGAGAGTTTACATAAACTTGTTGGGAGGGGGGAACATCATCTAGTATACTAGCAACTCAAAGGACTGTCAGCAGCTACGTAAAGGAGAGGGAAGATCATATAAGTGGAAATGGCTCTTTAAGTTGTGGATGAAAAGGAAACGGCAGTACTAATGTGTCTTCTTTTCCAAAACAGCAGTACCTGCAGCAGTCTAATATGCAAACTCAGGAATTCCCTTACTAAACCTCTTCTACAAGATCTCCATTAAACTTTTCTTTTCTAATATCTCCTCCTTTGGCTTCTGATTTATCAAGAACCTTGGGAAAAATTTCTGTATTAATGCACAAAGAAATGTTTTTGTATGCACAGTGACATATTACAACTCAAAACTGTGGTGTTAGTTGCAGCAAAATAGCCAAATACAAAATACAAAATAAAATAAAATAAATAATTTTGGGAGCAAGGGGAGGATTTGAAAATACTATTAACGACAATTTTGCTGTCATTAAAAGTTCTGTCAATGTTTTTATAACAATAGCTCTGCACTCTTTCAATCATTACAGTTACTCCATTGCTGTGATAACAGTTCTAGGAGAACAGTCTGCCAGCAATGAGCAGCAGATAACAGGTGTTGTGTATATCAAAAACAGCAATAAAAACTTGAAGTCACAAATTAATCCAAACTGAAACACAGGAAAAGAAGAACATGCGATTTTCCTAAAATGCATCAAAAATTGAAATCTGTGGAGTATGCACTTCCAAAACAAAGGAATGTAGAAGTATAGTTTATATTTAACCACTGATCAGGAAGTCAGCATAAGGGACTTTTGTAAAAACTATGCATATTTTAGTTGGAAAGATAAAGCTGAAAAATGCAAGATTTATGATTAGCTTGTTTTTAGAACTCAAAAGGAAAAGTGGGACTGAAACAGGATTTGGTAGTTTTGCAAGACATGTTGGCACTAGATTTTCTTTGAGGGGGAAAAGAAAGTAACTGTCGAATATTAACTTGTGGATTGGTTCAAATAACAGTCTTTCACTGAACTGAGAGAAGACAGAACAGCTGGAACAAGGCCACCAAAAAGACTGTCAGCAAGCAAAATCACTCTGTCAGGGCAGGCGATGGCATAGTGGTATTATCATGAAACTATTAATCCAGAAACTCAGCTAATGTTGTGGGGACCTAGGTTTTAATCCTGGCAGATTGTTGAATTTGAATTTAATAAAAAAATCTGGAATTCTACTGATGATCATGAAACTATTGATGACAGTTGGAAAAACCCATCTGGCTCACTCATGTCCTTCTGCCATCCTCACCTGATCTTGCCTACATATGACTCCAGATCTACTGCAATGTGTTTGACTCTCAATTGCCCTCTGAAATGGTTTAGCAATGCACTCAGTTGTAACAATCAAAATCTCAACACAGAAATGAAACCACTTAGCAGTGATCCAGAAAGATAATCTCCTGCTGATTACCATACACCATTCTCCCTCAGCTGATGAATCAGTACTCCTCCAGTTGAAAAGCACTTGGAGGAAGAACGGAGGGTGGCAAGGTACTCTGGGTGGGGATTTCAAAGCCCACCATCAAGAGTACTCTGAAGCAACACTGCTGGTCTGGTCTGACATCAAGGGAGCTTACGAGAAAAAACATACTTAACCTCATCCTTACCAATCTGTCAGCTGCAGATACATCTGTCCGTGACAGTATTGGGAAGGGTGACCACTACACTGTTCTTGTGGAGACAAAGTCCACCTTCATATTGGGAAAACCTACAATCATGTTGATACTATCATCATGCTAAATGGGACAGACTTTGAAGTGATTGGGCATCCATTACACAGTATATGCTATCAACAGCAGCAATTCCAAAACAATCTGCAAAGCCAGGCCTAACATACACCCCATCCCCCCACATCCACACCCTCACCACACTCCAAAACTCAACCATCACCATCAAGCCAGATTCAATGGAGACAGCAAGAGGGGATGCCAGGAGCAGCACTGGATATACCTAAAATGAGTTGTCAACCTGAGGAAGCTGTCAAACAAGATTACAAACAACTGGATCAGATCCAAGCTGTGTCACATCCAGTCACGAATAGTGCTGAACAATCAAACAACTCACTGGAGGAGGTGATTTCACAAATATCTCCATCCCCAATAACGGAAGAAGCGAACACATCAGCACAAAAGATAAGGCTGAAGCATTGGCAACAATATTCAGCCTTAAGTGCTAAGTGGATGACCAATCCTGGCCTCCTCAATGGCCCCAGTATCACAGATACCAGCCTTCAACCAATCTAATTCACTATGTGATATTAATAAACGACTGGGAGCACTGGACAGTAAAAGACTATGGATCCTGACAACATTCTGGCAATATTACTGAAGACTTATGCTTCAGAACTTGCTGCAACCTTAGCCAAGTAGTTTACAGTACAGCTACAACACTGGTATCTACTTGACAATACAGGTATTCCTATATTCAAACATCAGAACAAATTCAACCCAGCCAATTACTGCCCCAGTTTATTCTTGAACACCAGTAAAGTGATGGAAAGTGTAATCAAAAGTGCTATCAAGCAACACCTGCTCAATGACATTCAGATTGGCTTCTGCCAGGGTCACCGAACTCCTGACCTCATTACAGACTTGGTTCAAATGTAGACAAAAGAGTGGAGTTCCAAAGATGAGGTGAGAATGACAGCCCCTGATATCAAGGCTGCATTTGACCAAGTGCGGTATCAAAGAGCCCTTGCAAAACCGGAGTCAATGGGAACTGGGGAAAAGCTCTCTGCATCATCCCTGGCACATTGGAAAATGGTTGTGGTTGTTGGAGGTCAGTCATCTCAGCTCCAGGATATCTCAGTAGAGAATCCTCAAGGTACTGTCTTAGGCTCAATGATCTTCAACTGTTTGATCAATGACCTTCCCTCCATCATCACAACGTCTGAAGCAGGGATGTTTGCCACTGATTGAACAATTCACAACTCCTCAGATACTGAAGGAGCCCATGTTCAAATGCAAGATCTGGACAATATTCAGGCTTGGTTGGACAAATGGCAAGTAACATTCGCACCATACAAATGTCAGGCATTGACCATCTCCAATGAGAGACGAACCTACCACCGCCCTTCACGGTGTTATCATCAACATTCTTTGGTGTTACCCTTAACCAGAAACTAAACTGTACTCGCCACAAGAACAATCAGAGACTGGAATACTGCAGTGAGTAACTACTCCCCTGACTTTTCAAAGCCAGTCCACCACCTACAAGGCACAAGTCAGGAGTGCGATGAATAGTCGCCACTTGCCTTGATGGACGCAGCTCCAACAACACTCATGAAGCTTGACACCATCCAGGACAGAGCAGCCTTCTTGATTGGCACTGCATCTGCAAACATTCACCACCTCTGCTCAGTAGCAGCAGTGTTTTACTATTTACAAAATGCACTGCAGAAATTCAAAGATCTTTGCTGAACACCTTTCAAACCTATGACCACGTTCACATAGAAGGACATGGGCAGCAAATACTTGGGAAGACCACCTTCAAATTCTCCTCCAAGCGTCCAAGTGAAGTTCACCTTCACCGATGCTGGGTCAAAATCCAGGAATTTCCTCCCTGAATGGCATTACAACCCACACCTAGACTGCAGCAGTTCAACAAAGCAGCTCATCACCATTGTCTCAAGGGCAACTAGGGACAAGCAATAAACACTGGACAGCCAGTGAGCCATCCATATCCCATGAATGAAAAAAGATAAATAACACACAAAAGACTTTGCAAAAAGAACAAATTGTTAACTTAAGCAAAGACCCATGCTCAATTGACTCATTACTGAACTGATGATTGCCTCAATTGGCATCATGATATCATTACCAAAAGGGAACTGTGAGAACGTCACCTAATTTCTCCTTGAGATTTGGATTCTGACACATAAATCTTGCGCCTGTATTTTCCACCAACTTCTTCCTACAAAAACTATTTGTCTCATTTTCCCATCCTGTGTGAGAGCAAATGTACATGCTTAGATTTAAAGGGGGCTTAGTTTAAATTTGCAAATTAATGAATAATGTTTGTCATATGTTAAAGGATAGTTTTGCTATAATAAATTAAGTTTTGTTTTCTTCTTCATTGACGAAATTCGGAGAATTTTCCTTATCTTAGACAGTGATACAGTGGAACATTAACTATCCTTGACCTTAAATTGGTCATATTTCACATTTGTGCTGAGTTCTAAAGCTCAACATCCAGTGCATTATTTTTAAATCAGTGTTGTGACACTGCGCTGTTAAGTATTATCTACAAATGATAAACTAATAGAGGTCGTTTTCAACTCTAGTAATTTATTTCTCTAACCCAAGTAGCAGGGAGTAGCTAAGATGTAATTAAAAGGATAACACATAACTAGCCTAGAAGATAACATACTTACTGGGCACATTCCACAAGGTGTCCGCATCAAGCCAGTGGGCTGAATGATGAGATTAACTGCCCGATACAGCTTCATTTGTCCATCCACACTCCCAACAGTCCCTTCCTTTGCGGCTATGATGGTCATCTCCACTTTTCCGTCATATATCAATGTATTCAGAATGGTTTCAATGTCTTCCATAGAGAGTTCCACCTGAGATTACAAAAGCTATTGAAGTTATTCACAGTCACTGAGCAATAGAGAAGATTCACAGACTTTTTTTTATTTCATAAATTTACTTTATTCATAAAATAATTTGATGGTCTGTACAGTTGGTCATGCCATACATACATAAACATTTACATAGAGATCAGAATTTATCATTTGTACATACAGGTCTGTACATTTATCAATCATATATCCATATATTTAGCTGAGGCGTCAGCAGAGCCCAAATGACTGCGTGAGCCCCCTGTTCTTCTTAGGCAGGCAGATGTTACATGGTGGTCTTTCCCCATTGTGCCTTGACGGCAGCTGCCCCAAGCTTCAGCGCGTCCCTCAACACGTAGTCCTGGACCATGGAATGTGCCAGTCTGCAACACTCAGTCGGGGTCAACTCCTTCAGCTGGAAGATCAACAGGTTTTGGACTGCCCAGAGAGAGTCCTTCACCGAGGTGATGATCCTCCAGGCACAGTTGATGTTCGTCTCGGTGTGCGTCCCGGGGAACAGACCGTAGAGCACGGAGTCCCACGTCACGGCGCTGCTCGGGACGAACTCTCAAGGACACTACGTGCTGATGGACTTGTGGTCAAAGGTGTTTTTCTTCATAAACTTCTCCACAAAGGACAGGTGATACGCAACGGTCCAACTACTCGGAGCGTTCCGCCGCAGCGAGGCCAGGCCCATCCTTCGCAACACCGGGGACAGGTAGAGCCTCAGTATGTAGTGACACTTGGTGTTTGCGTACCGGGGATCCACGCACAGCTTGATGCAGCCACACACAAAGGTGGCCATCAGGGTGAGGGTGGCATTGGGTGTATTTTTTCCCCCGTTGCCCAGATCTTTATACATAGAGTCCCTTTGGACCCGGTCCAACTTTGACCTCTATATAAATTGGAAGATGGCTCAGGTGACTGCAGCAGCACAGGTTCTGGGAATAGGCCAGACCTGTGCCACGTATAACAGCAATGACAGTGCCTCACACCTGATGACCAGGTTTTTTCCCCGCGATGGAGAGCGACCAGTTTCTGCCTCACTTTGCTGATACGCTCCTCCTAAGACTTGGCGCACGCCCCAGCTCTCCCGAACCAAATACCCAGCACCTTCAGGTGATCGGTCCTGACGGTGAAGGGGATCGAGGATTGGTCGGCTCAGTTCCCGAAGAGCCCCCGAGGCCCATTCAAACTGGTCACATTTGCACATGAGTCTGCGCACGGACAGCGAATCCGAGCAAAAAACGGTGACATCGACATCATCCATGTACAGGGAGGCCTTAACCTGTAGGCCCCAGCTGCCAGGAATAGTCACCCCTCTCAGGCTCGCATCCTTCCTGATGGGCTCGGCAAATGGCTCTATGCAGCACACAAACAAGGCAGGAGAGAGAGGGCAGCCCTGTCTGGCTCCAGATCTGACTGGGAAGCTATCTGATTCCCACCCATTGATTGAGACTGCACTGACAATGTTGGTGGACAGCAGTCTGATCCAATTGCAGATTCCCTCCCCAAAGCCCATTTTGGACAGAACATCTCTCATATACGTGTGCAGACACAACAGAAAACTCAAATGTACAAAAAAGTCAAGCTATTTGTTGGAATGAGAAGTGATTGAGTACTAGTCCAATCCAACAACTGTTTTAGTGATTAGTACTGGTGATTTAGTGATGACGCAGCCCATTAACTTTCAGCAGTGGTTCCTTTAAAATAGGAACAGAACAGTAGTTTTCTACATATAGCTACAGAACCAGTAAACTACGAATCCAGAGGATATAGTTATTTAAATAACAAAATATGGATGGGCATGAGTGTAAGTCCACTGTAAGGACTGGCCGTAAACCCTTTGAAGAACAAAACAGGTTTATTGAGTTTAGTCACTGATGAGCAATTGAACTCCAGATATCTGTCTTTATCCATATTCCTTAACAATGTTAGTTGGCAAAAATCTGTTTTAAAGTTAACAATTGATCTAACATTTTGTCACTAATGGCAATTAATGTTTCAAATTTCTACCACTTGTTGCACATGCAAATGTTCCCAATTTCAATCCTTAAGTTTAGGGTCAATATTTTTTTTGAAAAAAGGTAATACACTTTAGTCCTATACGGAACAACCCAAAGCAATAATTTCTCTGTATTTCAATACATCTGCTCCCCTTCACATCAACTTTCTTGTTCACTGGTAATGGTAATAACCATAATTTATTAAATCTCAACTCATAGATTAGATTACTTACAGTGTGGAAACAGGTCCTTCGGCCCACCAAGTCCACGCCGACCCTCCTTAGAGCAACCCACCCATATCCATTCCCCTACAATTACTCCTTCACATAACACTACTGGCAATTTAGCATGGCCAATTCACCGAACCTGCACATTTTTTGGACTGTGGGAGGAAACCGGAGCACCCGGAGGAAACCCAAGCAGACACGGGGAGAATGTGCAAACTCCACACAGACAGTTGCTTGAGGCAGGAATTGAACCCACATCTCTGGCGCTGTGAGGCAGCTGTGCTAACCACTGTGCCACCATTCCGCCGCTTGACTCTGATGGTCAAGTTACCATGCCACTAAATATATGCTAAAGTCTTTGCAAGACCAACAGGTCCAAGCTGTCAGGAAGACCAGAGCTGTGCTGAAGTACAAAGGACAGTAGATTTGCAACCTAGTTGTGCTAGTGCTCTTGCAAAGGAAATTCACTTGTGTCTTGGTCTCATCAGACCAAGTTTAGAATCTGTCAGTAATCACTCCAGTATAGATGGGAATTGGGTCATGCTGCATTTTTTCTTCCCAGGCAACTTTTAGGGTGTTGAGTACCTTTCGGGTCGAATGCAGAGACAATGGACTTGGTTATCTTCAACTTGTAGAAACGTTCATCCATTTTTGACAGGCCAAAGTTTAGTGCGGCCTCTGTATCCTGGAAAGATTTTGTCCGAGTTGTCAATACAATATTATTGGCAAAAGTAAATTTTCATGATGGGGTTGGCATGTAGCTAACATGGATATTAAAACAGGTCTGCGCCATAATGTCTTGTGGGAGATCACTGAGTGATTCTAGAGAGCTGGCTTTGTCCCATCAGTAGATCTACATTGCAAAGTAATAGAACAATGTCCACAGTAGACAGGTACATGATAGCAACAGGAGCAATTTGAGCAGCAATCTATGTTTCCATACTATTGTAAGTTTCATAGATTTAAGAGCTTTTCAAGGGCTTGTTTACAGAAACTGCGATATATTCATCCATGGCCACATCTGCCTTCAAAAGTCGATGTGAAAGATCCCACATACCATTTGAAAGAAGAGTAGGGAATTCTCCCCAAGACTTGGCTAATATTTAACCCTCAACAATCATAGCTGGAAGATGAAGGCCATGGTTTGATAGCAAATGACAGATCAATAGTGCATTTTAAATGATCTTTGAGAAAGCTGCGCACAAAGATCTAGCAATTCGTGTGGTATGTTGCCCCCTCTTCTTAATGGCCATTTAAGTGAAGTTAATGGGAATGATTTGGTGTGTAACAACAGTGATGTCAATTAAGTAACCAATTACACTGAAGCACTGAGACATAGCAAACCAGGATGCTAAAAATACTTGAATTTCACTTTTAATCCAAATTTTCAGATAACCAAATTCTCAATTGGACTAAGGTAAAAGTTGGCTCAGTGGTTAGCACTGCCACCTCACCGCGCCAGGAACCCGGGTTTGATTCCAGCCTCGGGCCACTGTCTGTGTGGAGTTTGCACATTCTCCCAGTGTCTGCGTGGATTTCCTGTGGATGCTCTGGTTTCCTCCCACAATCCAAAGATGTGCGGATCAGGTGAATTAGCCATGCTAAATTGCCCATAGCGTTCGGAGATATGTAGGTTAGGCGCATTAGTCAGGGGTAAAATGTAGGGGAATGGATCTGGGTGGGTTACTCTTCGGAGGGTCAGTGTGGACTTGTTAGGCTGAATGGCCTGTTTCCACACTGTAGGGCTCTATAAAAATCTGTGAAAGATATGGAAATTATTAAAGAGACACTTAGCATATACAAATATAGAATTAGCTCTTTCAGGGTTAGTTAGAGTTTAACAATAATTATGAGGTTATTATGGTGTTGAAAGCTCAGTTATATGTTATTCAGTGCAGTGATGAGTGATATAGATGCCAATCATATCACAAGGACTCCATATCACTCATGCATTGGAGTGCAAACAGTTGGATTTTATCTCATTAGCTTGAGTTAATCAAGAATGTTCAGTGCTTTGTGGTTCTCAGACTGGTATTAAAGATAAAGAATGACAATATTATCCCACGATATAGAGTACAGCGGTTATGATGGCAACCCAGCATGGTGGTCAGCTAGTTCCCCTGTGGAAAATCATCATCAGTGTCAATAAGTGGTGAGACTGGTACAATTACAACATTTAAAAGACTTCTGGATAGGTATTTGAATAGGAAGGGTTTAGAGGGATGGGCCAAATGCTGGCAAACGGGACTAGATTAATTTAGGATATCTGGTTGGCATTGACAAGTTGGACCAAAGTGTTGGTTTCTGTGCCGTAGATCTCCAGGACTCTAACTCTATGACCTGGTAACCTTGACACTCAATTATCTTCTAACCAAGTAGGACAATATTTTCTGTGACAACTCAAACATTCAACTTTCCAGTTTTCTATACCTTGCTGATACCCAATTCACAGATGTATTTCCACACTTCGTGGGATGAAGCAAATGAACTGTTCCTCTGTACCACTGGACTTTGTTTACTCTCACGAGCCACTTCTGCCTATAGGGAACACATAGTTGTTTTCATCATTAGTCTCAATTTCCATGTAATAGTGCTCAATGTAATGATTCAAATTTCCATTCATTACAGTGGTGTACAGCATTCTCTGCAGTTATATCACTTATAGGTTTACATTAAGTATCAAACACGTCTAACAATGTGCAACGTAACATTAGGAAACCTAGACTCAAAAACTTGGATGCAAGTAGTTTGATATTGTTAAGTTGAAGGAGTGTACTGTACCTTTAAGAAAAACTGAATGCTGTACTGATCTGAGAGCTTACAAGCACATATGTATATGACTAGATGGCAATCCCAGAGAGTATTGGAAAGTCGAAAATATGTAACATTTGGCTGTAAAATGGATACCTGAGTTTTGGTTGCTGTTTGACAACAATTTGAATTTATCCAGTTTAAATTATGCCCCAGGATATTAAAACCCAATCGAGTTTAAATTTATTGGTTCCATGTCTGCAAAACAATTAGACAATCAGATGTTGGGGGTACAAAAATGTGGCCATTTTGAAAATTGGTCAGAGAGCAACTGCCATAGAGGCAGCTCCAAGAAATTAGGAAACACTCTCTACTTTTTCATTTGCAACATACTCACAGCCAAAAGAAAGAAGATGACCCAGGGAATTCAGCAGCCAGAAGAGTGAAGTCATAGAAGACGACAGTGGCTGTGTGGTATTGAAACTAAGTTGATGTAATTTTAATAAGCGTCTTATTGGAACAGCATATTATTATGGAGTTGGAGGCAGGTAATAAGCAGTTAAGAGAAAGGGGGGCTTAGAGTTGTGAATAGTTGTTGTTTAACGTTCACTTTTAGAGATTAAAAAAAAATAATGTTATTTTCTTTAAATAGTGGAATCCGGGAGTTCTCTATCACTCATATTTTAACAGATGGTGAGGCGGGGTGAGCTTTTCTGGGTGTTTGGTTTCATTAACAGAGGGGTTCATCACCGTGTCATCACAATATAAGGATATTTTAATCATAAAGAACAATGGAACCTCAGGAATATGCTGTTTGTTCACATAGTGGATACCCATTTCTCAGAGCAAGAGCTCTGTCTGCATCTGACAAGGTCAGGGTTCAAATCTTATAACAAGTGAGTTCTGCATAGTGTTATCAGGTCCAGAACCTTTTAATGGATTTGTTTTGATGACATAAAATTTTTCCAGCTTCACTCTCAACTCTCCATTCTTAAATTAGACTTTAATCAATATATCTGTTTGTTGTTGCTCAGATCAAATGGCTTTTGGAGAGATTTGAGCAGTGTATATGACACATGCAAAGAGCATTTCTTTGTATTTATCCACATTTTTTGATTATGGACTAAAATGGAGGAAAAAAATGATCAGCTCAAGAATTAACTCAGCAGACCCTGTGGTCAGGGATCACAAAACTGCCTTCTCAGTCTTTCCTTCCAACTATAACACCCATTTCCTTTTCCTTGATTGTGTATGTAATGTGTAGAGAGGGAGCGTGTAAGGGGACTAGAGTTTTAACTGGTAGAGTTTTATGTCTATGGTTCATTAGTGTATATATGGAGTTTGACTATTTTTACAAATAAATTTTTTTTTGATACATTACTAGTCAGTACTTTCAATGAACCAAAGTCTGAAAGGCAAATAAATTTGAGAATACACTGTACTTTCCAAAAATATTTAACTTCTGTGATGACATCAGGAATAGCAAGGCTTGATTTCCAGCATGCTCACCCTTGCATAACAATGCACATGGCAATAGAACTGTTTGAGACAGGCACAATACAACAGAAGGTAATTTCCTCACCCTCACTGTTAAAATCGCATTGCAGTTTAGCACCAGTGGCAAATACCTGTCATTCCCTTAACAACAAATTTACTAATTCAGAAAGCACAATGTACTGTAAAAAACTGATCATGACTTGTAGATATTAGAGCTTGGAGAAAAGTCTAGAGGAACTTGTGTGATTGACAGAAACAATAAAAGGGAGGAGAATAGGACTACAGAGGAGGATAAATTAGTCTTGTCACTGACTGATAAAGAAATGAAGCACTAAAGCCATTTGCAAACTCTAAAATAGGTACAAACATGGTGGGCTAAATAGTGTAATGTGCTGTACTGTTTTACGTTCTATGTTTCTTTTAAACCTGATTAAGCCAAATCATTATCAGACCGATACTTTTTATAGCAAAAGAGCAATCTTCCAAAATGTTTAGATTAAATTATATGTACAAGTCACAAGCATGATCTCTCATTGTTGTACTTCGTTGTTGGAACACCTACTACATTACACATTAAATTTTCCTGATTCTGTAGAAGTAGTGAGAGTGAGAGAATGAGAAAGTAACCTTTCTATGCCATACCTTATTCTGTAAGAATTTGAAGCACTGCTGATTCAACACCTCCACGAACTCGGACTCAAAATCCTGGTCACTGTACCATGCTCCACCAGTCACAGATCGATCTGGCTGCAGATTATATAACATGTATACTTTTTTTTTCGAAGCCTGGAAGGATAGAAGATAATGGTTGTTCTTGTTTCTTGTGGAAAACACTGGAAAGACAATATTCATCACCTTAGTTGACGAGAGGGCATCAAGAATTAACCATGAAGAGAAATGCTGGAGCAGTATATAGCCCAGAATACAAACCAGGCAGAGACATGGTGCAGGTAGGGATTTTTACATTCATCCACCAGGCTTTACGGTCCTTCACCTAGAGCCAGACCTCAAGTTAATTTTTCTTCCAAGCTCGATTTCACAATTTGCAATGCAGAGTTTCAACTCAATATCTCTATTGCTAGACCAATCTTTTCTATTGTTGTTAATTGTTTTGGTGCAAGGTAATGCATAACTGGAACAAACTTTAACCTTTGACATTCTTTGCTGAGACCAGGATATCGCAAACTTGCTGGCAAAACTATATAGTGGACAGGTTTCACTATTCTAGCACTTAGACCACACCACCTCTCTAATGGGACAGACATTCAAATTGGAAAGTTACTATGCAACAAAAGATAAAAAAAAACAGGGTTTGTCCTGGAAATTGTAAGAACAGCAGTCTGGAAATCTGAAATAAAATCAAACACAAAGTGCTCGGAATACTTAAAAAAATACAGTCAATGTAAAATACAAGGAAATGACTGGCAGAAAGAGACCAGTTGGTCCAGTTAGCCTCCACAGATTCATGACAGCTGACCAAACACTTGTTGTGTTCTGGGAGATGTAACCAACCAAAGAAAAGTCCAGAGTCAACAAGAGGATGGGGAAGAGGAAGAAGAAGAAAAACACACTCCACATTCCCACTCACACAATCAAAATCTATCCAGTAGATCACATAACCTCACCTGGGAGTGAGGTTCCATATAAGACATGTAGAAAATCATCCATAGAATAGACAATACATGTCTCAACTCTGTATAAGAACTCAATTTCACAAGTATGTTTTTAAAATGTTGAAAGTAGCTTCCACTCCACTTTCGTCTTAACCCACAACAATCGGAGAAATACTTTCAAGGAATTTTCAAGAGGGAAGATTGGAAAATACTTGACAGGAACATTGTTGAGGGTTAAGGGGATAAACAGAGGACTGGAAAGTGTATTTGGACAGCCCTTTCAATAAAAGATGACACAGAAGGATGGATCTCCTTTAATGCTGCAAACACATTTTAACTTACTCATAGTTTTAATTCCCCTTGTAAGTGCTGCTGGGAATTTAATTCTGTCTCAGCCCCTCCATGAATCAGAGCCCATCATTTAATTTTAAACATATTCACAATCAAATCCATCTATGATTCTGCAGCAGGAGATAACCATCATGAGCTCAAAAGCCCCATCATCCTTAGATGAACAGGTAGCACCCAATCTGAGTCGGAAGATAACATTTCAAGGCCTATTCTCGAGATTTGAACCTATCATCTACACAGAAGCTCTCAGGGGATACGCTACTGTCCTATCCATGCCCCTCATGATTTTATAATCCTCTACAAGGTCGCCCCTCAGCCTCCGACACTCCAAGGGAAAAACAGCCCCAGCCTATTCAGCCTCTCCCTAAGGCTCAAATCCTCCAACCCTGGCAACATTATTGTAAATCTTTTCTGAACCCTTTCAAGTTTCACAACATCCTTCCAATAGTAGGCTATTCCAAAATAGCCTAACCAATATCCTGTGCAGCCACAACATGACCTCCCAACTCCCGTACTCAATACTCTGACCAATAAAAGAAAGCATACCAAACACCTCCTTCACTATCCTATCTACCCTCTATTCTATTCTACTTTCAAGGAACAATGAACCTGCGCTCCAAGCTCTCTTTGTTCAGCAACACTCCCTAGGACCTTACTATTAACTGGAGAAGTCCTGCTCGGATTTGTTTTTCTAAAATGCAGCAGCTCACATTTATCTAAATTAAACTCCATCTGCCACTCCTCAGCCCATTGGCCCCTCTGATCAAGATTGCGTTGTAATCGGAGGTAACCTTCTTTGCTGTCCACTACACCTCCAATTTTGGTTTTCACCACAAACTTACTTAACTGTACTTCCTATGTTCACATCCAAATCATTTATATAAAAATGACGAAAAGTAGTGGATCTAGCACAAATCCTTGTGGAATTCCACTGGTCACAGGCCTCGTCTGAAAAGCAACCCTCCACCACCAACCTTTATCTTCTACCTTTGAGCCAGTTCTGTATCCAAATGGCAAGTTCTCCTTGTATTCCCATGAGACCTAACCTTGCTAACCAGGTTCGCTGGGGAACTTTGTCAAACACCTTACTGAAGTCCATATAGATCACATCCACCACTCTGCCCTAATCAATCCTCTGTGTTACTTCTTCAAAAAACTCAATCAAGTTTGTGAGACATGATTTCCCATGCACAAAGTCATGTTGACTATCCCTAATCAGTCCTTGCCTTTCTAAATACATGTACATCCTGTCCCTCAGGAATCCTTCCAACAATTTTCCCACCACCGACGTCAGGTTCACCGATCTAAGTTCCCTGGCTTGTCCTTACCACCTTTCTGAAATAGTGGTAGCACATTAGCCAACCTAGAGTCTTCTGGCACCTCACCTGTGACTATCAATGATACAAATATCTCAGCGAGGGACCCAGCAATCACTTCCCTAGCTTTCCACAGAATTCTAGGATACACCTGATCAAGTCCTGAGGATTTATCCACTTTTATGTGTTTCAAGATATCCAGCAGCACCACCTTTGTAATATGGACATTTTTCAAGATGTCACCATTTATTCCCCCACATTCTGTATCTCCGATGTCCTTCTCCACAGTAAGCACTGATGCAAAATACTCGTTTAGTATCTCCCCCATCTCCTGTGGCTCCACACATAGGCTGCCGTGCTGATCTTTGATGGGCCCTATTCTCTTCCTAGTTATCCTTTTGAACTTAATTTTATTTTTAAAAACCCTTTGATTCTCCTTAACCCTATTTACCAAAGCTATTTCATGTCCCCTTTTTGCCCTCCTGATTTCCCTCTTAAGGTTACTCCTACTGCCTTTATACTCTCAGGATTCTCTCAATCTCTCCTGTCTATACCTGACATATGCTTCCTTCTTGAGAGCTTGCACTGCATAGACAGCTACACTTCTCACATCACAACCCTTCAAAAGCCCTTAATTGTTGCCAAGTGCTTTGAGATGCTGAGTTTGTAAAATATGCTATTTAAGGGTTTACATCTTGATGCAGTGTGATAAGGTGGAGAACATTCACATATCCAAACCAACACAACAAGGAAGTCGTTACCATACTCACAGCTACAGATTTGACAGCTTTAATTAGTTTTTTGCTCTCCATGTTCTTGAGGATTTTGTTGATTTCCGTCAGTGGAAGGTTACTCTTGTATCGAATATCTCTGCTCCATATCCCTATGAAAAATCAATTTAGATCAATGGAACTCAACAATTAAATTTAAAGGTGCATTAACTCAAAGGAACCAAAATTCAGACGTTCCAGTTCTACTATTTTAAATAATATGCAGAGACGAATTGATAATTTTATTGAATCACAAGTATTAGTGAAACTTTCATAAGCTTCTGACTTCGTGACAAGAGTCCCACTCAGTCGCCCAATTACAAAATTTAGACGGAGAGGTGGAGGGTGTGTCAGAGGTGTCGTCTTTCAAATCTTCTCAGTTGACCAAATGAATTCCATTCCACTACTTTGAAGATGGGCAAAGCAGATTTCCAATACTTATCCCTCATTTTTCCTGCATTGTAGAAGACATTGACCTCGTCATTTATTATATTGCAGTATAAGGGGCTTTGAGGTGTGTAAATTAGTTGCTGTGATTACAACGTTGCAATAGTGCTTTCACTTTAAAAGAAATTCATTGACTGCAATATATTCTGGGATATGAAAGGCACTGTAGAAATGAAATTCTCTCTTTTCACTCGAACAAATAAAGCAATTACACTTAAAGCTGCACAATGCTCTTCTCTACGTAGAATAGAGTAACAATATTGAGAGAGTTGGGTTTCTCAACCCATCCCAAAACAATAAATACTTCCACAACCTCTCCACGAAAAGGAGGGAAGAGAGAGTTTAAATGGAAATGAGCTACATCAAAATGTCTCTGAAACCCATGACATGCTCTACAATGTGCTTCCATCATTGTAACTGAGCAGTTCTAAAGGTGGAATATGAAGAATAGAAATGTATTTTCAAATCATATACATTCAGACCAGTGCTCTTCCGTTTGGATCACAGGGTCCTGCTAGGATTCCAAAGGGTCATTTTTATGCTGAGATTGGTTGGTAGTGGGGTTAAAGAGAGAAGGGATGCAGGATGTGATGGAAGACATCAAGAACAATTTTTAAAAAGGATTATAAGCTGCTTGTGAATTTGGAGGATTTTAGCTGCTGTACCTTTATTTCCAGCATCTTCTATGATTTGATAAACCAGTTTTTCTTGATTGTCAGAACCCTTCATTTTGCTGTTAAAAGAAATCCACACATCTAATTAAAAGGTATACTAAAGACTGCAGCAATTCTGAACTTGGAGTTAAACATCAACTCAAAAGGGAGAAGTGTTGGTAGGTAATAAGATTCTATACCACGAAGTAGAAACAGAAATGGGGTTTGGCTTGCGCTGTCAATGCCCTAAATGGAAAAAAAAACCCAAGAGTGGTAATATTCCAAAGTATAGAAATGGTTGAATATGAACATAGGAGTTATGGTTAGTAGGTTTGCTGATGACACCGAAATTGGTGGTGTATTGCACAACCAAGAAGGTTACCTCGGGTTTCTAGTGGACCTTGATTAGATGGGCCAATGGACTGAGTGGCAGAGTAAGTTTAATTTAGATAAATATGAGGTTCTGCATTTTGGTAAGGAAAATCAGGGCAGAACTTATACACCTAATGGGAAGGTTCCAGGAAGTGATGCTGAACAAAGAGACCTTGGAGTGCAGGTTCATAGATCCTTGAATACGGAGCCACAGATGGACAGGACAGAGAAGA
This sequence comes from Chiloscyllium plagiosum, assembly GCF_004010195.1. Lineage (NCBI taxonomy): Eukaryota > Metazoa > Chordata > Chondrichthyes > Orectolobiformes > Hemiscylliidae > Chiloscyllium > Chiloscyllium plagiosum. Next base: position 82,016,137 of record NC_057718.1, read on the forward strand.
CAGCGTATGGTATACTTGCCTTTATTGGTCAGTGCATGGAATATAGGAGTTGAGAGGCCATGTTGCGGCTGTAGAGGACATTGGTTAGGCCATTTTGGAATACTAAATGCAATTCTGGTCTCCCTGTTATAGGAAGGATATTGCAAAACTTTATGTTTTTCCCAGGAGCATTGGAGGCTGAGGGGTGACCTTACAGAGGTCTATAAAATGATGAGGGGCATGGATAGACTGAATAGACAAGTACTTTTACCTGGGCTGAGGCAGCCCAGAACTAAAGGTTTAAGATGAGAGGGGAAAAGATTTAAAAGGGACCTAAAGAGCAACGTTTTCATGCAGAGGATGGTGCATGAATGGAATGAAATGCCAGAGGAAGTGGCAGAGGCTGGTACAATTACAACAGTTAAAATGCATCTGAATGGATATATGAATAGGAAGGGTTTAAGAGGGATATGGGCCAAATACTGGCAAGTAGGATTAGATTTATTTAGGATATCGGGTCAGCATGGATGAGTTGGACCAAAGGGTCTGTTTCCATGCTGCACAGCTTTATGACTCTATGTGTATGACATCAGTGCTAAAAAGAGCAAGATGGAAGTGTGTAAATGAAGGAGTAGCAATTAATCAGAACCATACAGCACAGAAACAGATCTTTTGGTCCAACTTGTCTATGTTGACCAAGTTTCCTAAACTAATCTAGTCCCATTTGCCTGTGTTTGGGCCATATCCCTTTATGTATTTGACCAAATGTCTTTTAAATGTTGTACCTGTACTGCAGTTACCACTTCCTCTCGCAGTTCATCCCTTATACAAACCACCCACTGTAAGAAAATGTTGCCTCTCAGATTTAAAAGGATCTGGACCAGATGGGCCAATGGGCTGAGAAGTGGCAGATGGAGTTTAATTCGGATAAATGCGAGGTGCTGTATTTTGGGAAAGCAAATTTTAGCAGGACTTATACACTTAATGGTAAGGTCCTAGGGAGTGGTGCTGAACAAAGAGATCTTGGAGTGCAGGTTCATAGCTCCTTGAAAGTGGAGTCGCACGTTGATAGGATAGTGAGGAGGGAGTTTGGTATGCTTTCCTTTATTGGTCAGAGTATTGAGTACAGGAGTTGGGAGGTCATGTTGCGGCTGTACAGGACATTGGTTAGGCCACTGTTGGAATATTGCGTGCATTTCTGGTCTCCTTCCTATCGGAAAGATGTTGTGAAACTTGAAAGGGTTCAGAAAAGATTTACAAGGATGTTGCCAGGGTTGGAGGATCTGACCTACAGGGAGGGGCTGAGCAGGCTGGGGCTGTTTTCCCTGAAGCGTCGGAGGTTGAGAGGTGACCTTAGGAGGTTTACAAAATTATGAGGGGCATGGATAGGATAAATAGACAAAGTCTTTTCCCTGGGGTCGGTGAGTCCAGAACTAGAGGCCATAGGTTTAGGGTGAGAGGGGAAAAATATAAAAAAAAGAGACCTATGGGGCAACTTTTTCATGCAGAGGGTGGTACGTATATGGAATGAGCTGCCAGAGGGTGTGGTGGAAGTTGGTACAATTGCAACATTTAAGAGGCATTTGGATGGGTATATGAATAGGAAGGGTTTGGAGGGATATGGGCCGGGTGCTGGCAGGTGGGACTAGATTGGGTTGGGATATCTCATCGACATGGACGAGTTGGTCCGAAGGGTCTGTTTCCATGCTGTAAATCTCTATGACTCTATGTTACGTCACCAATATCCTGTACAATTTCAACATGATGTCCCAATTCCTATAGGAGGTAGTGAGGACTGCAGATGCTGGAGAGTTAAAGTGTGGTGCTGGGAAAAGTACAGTAATGTTTCAGGCATGCCCCTTCATCAGGACTGGGGAGGGGAAAGGGGGAAGGGGGGAGAAAGAATGAAAGAAAATAAATAAAACCAAACAATATTCTTTCCCACTTATTCACTCCACCCTTCCCAGTGATCTATCACAACCACCTAGCTTCGCCCACCTATTGCCATCCCACTTAGCTTTCCCCTAGCCCCATTGCCCTCCCGCTACTTATTTCTCAGCCCCCTCCCCCATCCCCAGTCCTGATGAAGGGTTATGCCAAAAACATCGACTCTCTTGCTCCTCAGATGCTGCTTGACCTGCAATACTTTTTCCAGCACCACACTTTATCATCCCAACTCCCATACTCAATGATCTGAGCAATAAAGGCAAGCATGCTAAATTCTTTCTTAGCCACCTTGTCTATCTGTGACACAATTTTCAATGAACTATGTACCTGCACCCTTAGATCTCTCTGTTTGACAACACTCCCCAGTGGAGTCATGCTTACCTGTTTTGATGGTTCTAGATGATGCTAAAAATTCTATGATGCTATTTTACAGATGGGCAAAACGATGTATCCTATCTTGAAGCTTCCACTAGAAAAGAACTTGAACATTTCTCCCCCAGACCTCTGTAAGATCGAAACGCTTTCTCCTCCATTTCACAATTCTGGAATCCATTTCATAAGATCATTCAAATTAGGAAGAGTAGGCGATTCAGCCCCTCAAGCCTGCTTCAACATTCAATAAAATGATGAATGAACGGTTTGGAGCTTCAATTTTACTTCCTTGCCCGTCCCTAGTGACCTCCGCGTCAATCAAAAATGTAGTACAGGCTTGAAATATATCCAACGACTTAGCCTCTGCTACTTTCTTTCGAAAAGAATTCCAGAGAAGTAATTCCTCCTCATCTCCACCTTAAGTGGGCCACCCCTTTTTTTTCGTTGGCCCATGTTCACAACTACTCAGTCTCTGTGAGGAGTAGTTGCCTTAAATTTACATTTCACTGGTTTTACCACTGTCTCCTTTTCCATTAGTTTAACTTAAAGTAATGTCTGAATTTTACCACCCATGAATGCCCTCTGCTAGTTCATATATATAATCTCGAAGCAGGAAAACACACACTGTTTTGTCCAAAATGTGGCATTTTAGCATCTCTTAACAAGAGCAAGTCACTCCTCAAGTGTCTTTCTGCCAAGTGCCTCTGAAGTCTATATATTGCACTTATCTCACCATTCAATTCATTTGGATTCTGCCCTTTGAAATCTAAAAATTGAAAGAACTGCGGATGTTGGAAATCAGAAACAAAAACAGAAAACTTGATGCCATGTTTGTAAAAGTATGATAATGAGAGAGTGGTAAGGCTGAGAACAGCAAGAGGTTTTGAAATCTTTAGAATTAAGAGCTGAAAATGCAAGAGATCATGTCACAACTCCTGGTGTGAATGCAACTGGAAAGGTGGGAATCAGATGGAGGGTGAAGAATGATGCAGAATAAAAAGAATTGTTGAAAGAAGCCTTACTCAAAGTCGTACTGGTGAAGCAAAGGAAAGCGCAAAAAAGGCCAGTGATGAGAGAAAAACCAGAGTTAACAATAAAGTCACACAGATCACCTTGGTGAAACATAACATGCATTCCCAGAGAGGATACCAGAGAAAGTGCTGCAAGAACCTTTCTGATTGAAGAAGCCAAGTTCAGTTGTTTTGACAGTTTTGGGCTTTGTGGAGAAAAAAATGTTTGGCACAACATTGGAATAGAACTTCCTGTAATTGGGTCAGAGCCTGCAGTGACTGCCAGGAGGTTAAAGGGAACATTAGGGGACGCATAAGAACAGGAGTAGGCCATTCAGCCCCTCACATTGGTCTGTATTTCAATTAGTTCATAGTCAATTTGAATCTTAACACAAATTACCCTTCTTTATCATTAAAATATTCTAGATTATAAAAATTTTACTTTGGAGCCACCATGCTCCAAAGTCTACTCTGCTGACAAATGAAAAGTGAGATGGAGGAGGACAAAGGAATGTGTCCAAAAAGCAATATACTGGAGAAACAAAATCTTCAAAATGTGGAGATTGCATTTAATTCTGCTATTCCTCAGATTCTTCTGCCATCTACCACTGTAGTTACTATCCACTTTTCAAATAGGGTCAGCCATTGGTCCCAACCACCATTCCCAGTAATCCAGTCCAGCCCTTAATAAATCCCAAGGTAAAGAAATGATTCCGGACATGAGTCCTAATTTGACAATACTTCAGAACCTTGTACCGGCAATGTTTGTCAAAAGAAAATGCAACAAACTAAGTCAAGGTCTAGTCTTTTACTGCCAATTACCCCAACACACCTGTACATAGCTGGAAGTGGAGCTAAAGGTAGAAAAGTGAAGTCAAACGTAGACATCAGCCAAGATCTAACTGAATGACAGAATACACTCTCCTTGTTTCTGTGTACTTTCCACAATCCAATAATCCAAAATGATACAAAGTTAATATTCACATAGTTACGCAAAATATTAAAAGAGGTCACTCACCTTGCAGTCTGAGTATCCTTTATGCGATATAGGAGACCTGAAGTACCCCTTAACAGATCCAATTGGCCCTGAAATAATTCAACAATGTTACTTACTGAATGAAATGAAATGAAACAGGAAAGAAAAAAGTGCTCAAAGATGTATTCAGCAACATTACTGCAGTTAAATTTTTTAAAAGGGTGGCACGATGGCTCAGTGGTTAGCACTGCTGCCTCACAGCGCCAGGGATCCAGGTTTGATTCCAGCCTTGGGCGACTGTCCGTGTGAATTTTGCACAATTCTCCCGGTGTCTGCGTGGGTTTCCTCTGGGTGCTCCGGTTTCCTCACAGAGTCCAAAGATACGCAGGTCAGGTGAATTGGCCATGCTAAATTGCCCATAGTGTTAGGTGCATTAGTCAGAGGGAAATGGGTCTGGGTGGGTTACCCTTCGGAGGGTCGGTGTGGACTTGTTGGGCTGAAGGGCCTGTTTCCACACTGTAGGGAATCTAATCTAATCTAATTAAATAACTTTGCTGATTTGTTGCACTCTTCAAGCCACTCACGTAAGGAGATTAAATTACATAGTTTTAAACAATAGGGGAAAAAAAACCCACTGGTAACGAAAACAGACTTAAGCACCAATACAACGCGCACAAAACGAACAGAAAAGTGGTATAAACCTCAAGTTATCTAGCTAAGCCTGCCGTCACAGCACCTTCAAATGACTTCAAAGTCACGACTTTAACATTTAGTAAATGGAACGGCAAACAGAGAAGCTGAAATTACATCAAAAGACATGTACAAGAGTACAGATGATGACACAACACCACCACTTACAAATCCTCCATGTAACCACAAACCATCTTGATATGGAAATATGTGTCAATGTTCCTTCGCTATCACTAGGTCAAAATAGTGGAACTCCCATCCTAACAGCACTGTAGGTATACCAACACCAGATAAACTGCAGTGGTTCAAGATGACAGTACACTTTTTTTTAAAAAGCTTTTAAGGAATGGGTAACAAATGTTGGCATTTCTAGAAACATTCAAATCCCCATGACAAAATAAAATTACAGGTTAATCACACCCTGTATCCATTCAACACACATTATACATGCAAATAACAATCCTTCAAACCCTGGAAGTTACATTCCAAAATTCAAGCAGTTGGAGGAAATGCCCAGAAATTAATGCTTCATTAATAAAAGGTTAAAAACCTAAAACACAAACAAGACATTACTGCAAAACTAAACTGAAAACAAAAAATGCTGAAAATCACAGCAAGTCAAGCAGCACTCGAGCGTTTCAAGTCAAAATGACTCTTTATCAGAGCTGACGTGAGCCACAAACCCAACGGCAAGAACAAATTCTCAATACAATATGGGTCCAAGTCACACCCGACACTGAAGCCCACAATATAACTGACTCTCTCGTGCAATAATAAGGAAACAGACTTACAGCAAACACCAAATTGTCATCTTTCAAACAAGATGTTAAATGTTATTCTGTCTATATATGGATAACAAATAGCAGAAAATTCAACTCAGAGTCTGGCCAACACTTATCCGTTGATAAACAACTACAAGTTCGTAGGTATCATCACATTGCTGTTTCTGGGACTTATTCACTCATTGGATGTGGGAGTCTCTGGCTGGGCAAACATTTATTGGCTGTCCGTAGTTGCCTTTATGGAAGTGGAGGTGAGCTGACCTCTCGAACATCTGCAGTCCATGTGTTGTAGGTAGACCCTTAATGCCATTAAGGAGAGAATTCTAGAATAAGGAACTGCAAGGGAACATGTAGGTGGTGGTGTTTCCTTGTCTTTTTAGGTAGAATTGGTCATGTGCTCAGAAGGTGCAGTCCAAAAGTCCTTGGCAAATTTCTGCAGTGCATCTTATAGATAGTACAAATAACTGCTACGGAATGTCAGCAGTGGAGTGACTGAATGCTTGTGGGTGTGGTGCCAAAGCAGGTGGTTTTGTCCCAAATGGCATCAAGCATTTTTGTTGTTGGAGTTGCACTTATCCAGACAAGTGCAAGTATTCCATCAAGCTCTTGATGTCTTGGAGATGGTGGACAGGTTTTGCACAACTGTAGTCTGAGCCACTAACCTAGTCCTGTAGTTCAGTGTTTCTGGTCTCTGGTAAGCCCCAGGATGTTGAAAGTGGAGTGAAACAGAGATTGTGACACCATTCAACATAAACATGTCGTGATTAGACTAACTTTTAATGGAGATCATAATTACCTGGCACTGGCACAAGTGTTACTTACAACTTTTCAACCCAAGCCTAGAGATATTGACTAGATCTTGTTACGTTGGACTGCTTCAGTATCTGAGGAGTCGTGAATTGTGCTGAACATTGGCAAACATCCCCAATTCTGGCCTTATGAAGGGAAGGTCACTGATGAAGCAGCTGAAGATGGTTGGGTTAGGACACAACCCCGGGGAACTTCTGCACAAATGTCCTGGGGCTGAGAGGACAGACTTCCTGATGTTCCAACTCTGATCTCCAGCATCTGCAGACTTCACTTTCTCCATCTTCCTATGTGCTAGGTATGACTCCAACCAGCTGAGAGCTTTTCCCCAAATTCCCAGTGTCTCCAGCTTTGCCAGGATTCTTTTGAGACCACAAGCGTGATCTTCAGATCAATAGCTGTCACTCTAACTTCACTTTTGGAACTGAGTTCTTTTGATCATGTTTGAACCAAGCTGTAATGCAGTGGCCCTAATGGCAGTGGCCCTAATGGAATCCAAATTGAGTGTCAATGAGTAAGTTATTCCTGAGCAAGTGTTGGTCTTTCATCATTTCACTGAAAATGGCAAGACAACTGGTGAGGTTGTAATTGGTGAAGTTGGATTTGTCTTGTTTTTTGTGTACACAACACAACCTGCTGCAATTTTCTAAATTGTTAGGTACATGCCAGTGTGGTAGTTGTACTTGAATAGCTTTGCTGGGGTGCAGCAACTCTGGAGCACAAATCTTTGGTATTATTGCTGGAACCCTATCAAGGCTCATAAGCCTTTGAAGTATCTAGTGTCTCCAACCATTTCTTGATTTCACATGGAATGAATCAAATCGGCTGAAGACTGGCAACTGTACTGCTGGGAAACAGAGGAGGATCATCCACTTGGCACTTCTGAATGAAGACTACTATGAATGCTGATCTTCTACACTGATGTGTTAGGCTCCTCCATCATTGAGGCTGGTGATACTTATGGAACTACCTCCTTCAGTGAGTTGTTAATTGCCCACCACTATTCATGACTGGATGTGGCATAACTGCGGAGCTTAGATCTCATCTGTTGGTTTTGAGATCGATTAGCTCTAATTGCTTATGTTGTTTGGCATGCAAGTAATCCTGTTGTGACTCATAACCAGGTTTTGCCTGGTGCTGCTCCTGGCACGCCCTTCTCTGCTTTCCACTGAATCTGGATTGATCCCATTGCTTGATGGTAATGATGGAATAAGGGATATGCCTAGCCTTGAGGTTGCAGATTGTGTTTGAATAAGATTCTGTTTTTGATGGTCCACAGTGCTTTATGGTTGCCCAGTCTCGAGATGCTAGATCAGTCAATTTCAGTTCAGACCATGGAGCCACACAGTGCAAGGGACTCTCAATGTGAAAGCAGGACTTCTATCTCCACATGAACTGTGTGATATCTCGTTACTGATATTATAACAGACAGATGTATCTACAGCAGGCAGACTTGTGAGGAAATGGTTACATATGACTTTTTCCCTAACCACCTGCTGCTAGATTGGGTCTGCAATAATGACTTTTAGGGTGTGACTGGTTTGGTAGTGCTGCTGCTGAGCCACTCTTGGTGGTGGACATTGAAGTCTCCCACCCAGAGTACATTCGGCATCCTTGCCACCCTCAATGATTCCTTGAAGTGTTGTTCAAATGGAGGAGCACAGTCATCAGCTTAGGGAATCAGCAGTAGGTTTTCATGACTATGTTTGGCTTGATGCAATGAGATTTTCCAATGTCCAGAGTAAATATTGAAAACTCAAAGGGCAACTCCCTCCTGACTGTGCCGTCACCTCTCCCAGGCCTGTCCAGTTGGTAGGAGAGGACATATCCAGGGATGGTGATGGTGATGTCTGAGACATTCTGTAAAGAATGCTTCTGTGAGTATGACTATGTCAGACTGTTGCTTGAATAGTGTGAGAGACAGCTTTCCCAATTTTGGCACTAGCCCCAGTTGTTAGTAAGGGGGACTTTGCAGGGTCAACAGGGCTGTTTTGCAGTTGTCCTATGTTGATGCCAGGTATCCAGGTTTCATTTTTAGTGATTGATACAACTGAGTGGCTAGTTCAGAGTCAACCACATTATTGAGAGTCTGGAATCACATGTATGCCAGACCAGGTAAAGATGAAAGATTTCCTTCCCTGAATGACATTAGTGAACCAGATGGGTTTTACTCCTTCCCCAATTATTAGTGGTTCGTTAATGTTAGAATCTTATTGCCACCATCTGCCATGGAAGGATCGGTACCCAGAACATTACTCAAGTTTCCAGATTAGTGAAAAGCAAAAGAGCTGTGGATGCTGTAAATCAGAAATAGAACCTGCTGGAAAAGCTCAGCAGGTCTGGCAGGGAAACCATGATCCAACAATTTGTGTTTCTGTTTGCATATTAATGGTCTAGTGATAATACCACTCGGCCATTGCCTTGTTGTGTACAAATGTTTGTTAATTTCCCACACTACAGTAGCTACAACACAAAAATCTCATTGAATATTCCAAAATGCTTTAGAGTCAGAGGTTAGCATATGAACAATATGAATACAATAGATTTGTTATGAATATTTAATAGCCTACTATTGCGAGAAGTCTGTTGATAGCCATTGCCCTCTTCTGTGGCTCCACATGTGGCATGTCATTCTGAATAACTTGGTCTGTGATTCCTTGTGGGAACTGCTGGCAGAGTTCTATAATCCTAGAAGCAAAAAGGAAATTATAATAAGTCAATGTGACAACTACAGTATATGGTCTAATTTAACTGCTCCGACACAGTAAAATGCAAGTATGCTCCTTACAAGATATTCAGAAGTGTATCACCTCAGTACTGCACTTACCAGTGAAAAACTACAGTACGTATGCTATACTCATGATGGAACAGAGAACATATAGTTTATATCACGAGGTAATAGCATTGAGGAGTCAATACACAGTGTAAAAAAAATACAATCATTTGAAAGGTCAACTCTGAATAACTTACTTCTATGAAAAGTATTTGATCTTCTTAATTATTTTATGTTGCTAAAGTTGTTCCCATACTTCAGTTTCTGTTCCATCACAACTGGTGTCAATGCAAACCAATGCAAACTTACCTCCTGAATATGTACCTGATAACAAAAAAAAAATCTTTACTGAGTCACAGGAGAATAGGAGCAGGATTAAACCGTTCAGCCCCTTGAGCCTGCTCCAGATTCTAGATCATAGGAAGTGGAGAAGATTTGTTGCACAGGTTGAGGTTCTGGACATAAATTTGCTTGCTGAGCCGGAAGGTTCGTTTTTCAGACATTTTGTCACCATACTAGTAACAGCATCAGTGAGCCTCCGGTGAAGCGCTGGTGTTATGTCATGTCATGCATTCTATTTATATATTTAGGTTTCTTTGGGCTGGTGATGTCATATCATGTGATGTCATTTCCTGTTCTTTTTCTAAGAGGGTGGTAGATGGGATCCAAATCGATGCGTTTGTTGATAGACTTCTGGTCGGAATGCCAAAGAACCAAAGACACATACATCAAACACCACCAACTTCATCAGCAAGAACAACATTGTCAAGCTAGTGGACCTATGCCTTATCACCCACTTCACCTTTAATAACAAAACCTACAGACAAATCGAATGCAATCTCCAATATCAGGGTTCTTAGCCAAGACAGTAATGCAGAGACTGGAACAAACAGCTCTGCCAACCATCCAACCCTAACCTTTGTCATCACTAAATGAAACGAATTACAGGAAACCTTCAAGACCATCAAATAATATACTTACTGGTATAAAATTCACAAAAGAGGAAAACAACAAGCTGCCATTCCTAGATGTCACAATAGAGCGAACAGTCAATGGGGAACTTTGAACCAGCGTCTACAGAAAAACAGCACATACAGACCAAATATTGAACTACAGAAACAATCATCCCAACACCCACAAAACGAAGCTACATTAGAACATTATTTCAATGAGCCACCACACACTACAGCACAGAGTAACTAAGCAGAGCAGAGGAAAACCACCTATACAGTGTATTCAAAAAGAACTGTACCCAATGAACACAGTCTGCCGATTTCTCAGCAACAAACACCAACAAGCAGACAAAACATGCCCAGAAAATCTAGCCACTCTCCTACAAAAGACATCTCGGAAATCACTACCAGACTACTCAGACCTCTTTGCATCATGGTAGCTCACAGATCTGCCAATACACATTAAACAGCAGCTAATGAACTTAAAAGACCCTATAGGGACAACAAGCAAAATGAACGTCATTTACAAAATACTGTGCAAGAACTGTAACAAACACTACATTGGACAAACCGGCAAAAAACTAGCCACCAGGATACATGAACATCAACTAGCCACAAAAAGACATGACCCACTATCACTAGTATCCTGACATACAGATGTGACTTGACTTGGACAACACATCCATCCTCGGACAAGCCAAACGGAGACGTGCATGAGAATTCCTACAAGCATGACGTATCAACAAACATATCGATTTAGATCCCATCTACCACCCTCTTCGAAAAAGAGCAAAAAGTTACATCAACACCAGATAGGACATCACCACAGGATATGACATTGCCAACCCAAGGAAACCTAAACACAAATATAAAGTGGGACATAACACCAGTGCTTCACTGGACATTCACTGATGATGTTAGCTAGTGTGGTGAAGAAACGTCTGAAAAACCAGCCTCCCCACTCAGCGAGCAAACTTACATCCAGGTTTTAGATAATGGCTGATCATCGACCTCAATGTCATTTTCCCACATTCACTTTTTATTCCTTAATAGAATTAGCAAGTAGAGATCTACTGATCTTGGTCTTAAACATACTCCATGACTGAGCTGCTACAGTCTTGAGATGTAAAGAATTTGAAATGTTCATTACCCTCTAAGTAAAGATTCATTACTCATCCCATTCTAAAATAGCCAGTATTTTATTCATTCAAAGAATGGGTTCTTCATTCTAGACAATCCCCTAAAATCACTGTTCTTGCACTCACCCTATCTACTGCTCAAATGTTTAATAATTTTTAATGGGATTTGTTTTAATGGCTTTTGTTCTAATTTCTAGAAAATACAGGCACACGGTCTCCTCAACCGCTCCTCAGGGCCATCCAGAACCATAAGATCATAAGACATAGGAGAAGTTATGCCATTCAGCCCATCAAGTCTGCTCCGCTATTCAATCATGGCTGATAAATTTCTCATCCCATTCTCTTGCCTTCTCCCTGTAACCCTTGAACAATCAAAAACCCGGGTTAAATGTACTTAATGACCTTGCCTTCACAGCCTTCTTTGACAGTGAATTACAGATTTACAACTTTCTAGCTGAAGTCTTTTCTCCTTACCTCAGTCCTAAAAAGGTCTTCCCTTTACTCTAAGACTGCACTCTCAGATCCTAGTCTCTCCTATCAATGGAAACATCTTCCCAAAATCCACTCCGTCCAAGCCATTCAATATTCTGCAAGTTTCAATTAGATCCCACTCACCCTTCTAAATTTAGTATAGATCCAGACTCCTTAAACAGTCCTGATATGTTAAGCTTTTTATTCCTGGGACCATTCTCGTGAACCTCCTCTGAACAGGCTCCACAGCTGTATAGAGGAATTCGATTATTTGAAGTTGCTGGGTGGGCAGTTTTTCATTTGGATAATTAATTTGACCTTAAACAAAAGGAAGCCATACTGCACATAACTGCATTAAAAAGCACGTTTACAGAATTTTTATTTCATTTAATCACTAAAATTTGTACAAACACTGGATATCGCTGAAACATTCATGACATTTTACAAATCAAATCACTTTGTGTACCTGTACAATAAATAAAATTCATTGGAGGTGGAGGTCGGTTTTATCTTCGAAGAAAAATTTCCAGCCGCTGTTGCTGGAGTTGCTGCTGTCTCTTCTTTTTTCGCGAACATTTGGCAAAGATGCATCAACTTAACGGCATCGACTTAGTCTTGTGTTTTGTACCACTCCACTGTCAATAGGTTCGTTAACGGGAATGGGAGGTGGTGTCGGTATCAAATTTTCCTTCCCAACCACGGCATCTGTACTTTCCCGCTGTGCTTCCGTGACTATGTTGACTATCTGATCATCACCAAGTGTCTCTGTTCTGATGTCATTGTCACAGTTCACCCAAGCATCAATGTCAGCCTCTACAAGGTCTCCTAATCCCAGCTGTCTGCAGTTTTCGGTGATGTCAGTGGTTAGCCTTTGGTCTGGATAGGTGCCCACTTCACTGTCACAGCTACCAACACGCAAGCCATTGGACCAACATTCCGCAAGTGTCGATGGCTTGATGCAGCAATCATGAACAAAGCGCCCTTGACTATGAATGCCTTCATAATTTCCTACACTCATTTCTCTTCATGGTCTTCACAGGACAGCACACAATGTGTTAAGGTAATAATATTTTTTCATTATTGTGATGATTCCCCAATTGAGCGGCTACAACTTTGAAGTGGTGTTGAGTGGAAAAAACAAACAAAGTCATAGAGGGAATGAAGACACCACTGATTTTGTCATGCATTTTAAATCCTTCCGCATGTCATTTTTCTGTGTTAAAATTATTTCAACATTGTGACAATTGACTAAGATTGTTGCACCAGTGTCATTAACACCTCTTTGCTGTAACGTTTGCACATCTTCTTCAGTGCAAGTAGCCATCATTTACCCTGTACTGTAAACAAAAGATGCAATCATTGCACCATTGTTGGTAACACCTCTATGTTGTAACCGTTTCACGGGATCTTCAGATCCTGTTTGGATAATTCGATTTTCAGATAATTGATGTTCGGATAATCGGTGTTCCTCTGTACATCCTTCCTGAGATATGGAGCCAAAACCTGCGCACAGTACTCCAAATGTGGTCTGACTACAGCCTTACATAGCCTCAGAAGTGCATCCCTGCTTTTATATTCAATGTCTCTTAAAAATAAACACCATTATTGCATTTGCCTTCCTAACTAATGACTGAACCTGCAAGTTTACCTTGAGAGAATCCTGGACTCCCAAGTCTCTTTGCACATTTAGAAAATACCCTATGCCTCTATTCTTCCTCCCAAAGTGCATGACCTCACACTTTCCCACGTAGTACTCCATCAGCCACTTCTTTGCCCACTCTCCTAACCTGTCAAAATCCGTCTTCAGCCTGCCTGCCTCCTCAATGCTACCTGTCCCCCTACCTATCTTTGTATCATCTGCAACTTAGCTCAAAAGCCCTCAGTTCCTTCATCCAGATCATTAATGAAAAACGTGAAAAGTTGTGGTCCCAACACAGAGCCTTGCGGAACTCCACCTGTCACCAGCTGCCATCGTAAAAAGGATCCTTTTATCCCCACTGTGCGCTTCCTGCCAGAGAACCAAGCTTCTATCCATGATAGTACTTTGCCCTTATCTTACTCAGTAGCCTCCTGTGTGGCACTTTGTCAAAGACCTTCTTGAAGTTCAGGTAGATAACCTCCACTGGTTCTCCATGGTCTAACCTGCTCATTACTACCTCAAAGAATTCTAGCAGATTTGTCAGGCATGACCTCCTCTTGATGAAACCATGCTGACTTTGCCCTATTTTACCATATGCTTCCAAGTTTTCAGAAATCTCATTCTTCATAATGGATTCCAGGATCGTACCCACAATCATGGTTAGGCTAATTGGTCTGAATTTTTCCATCTTTTGCCTTACTCCCTTTTAAAACAGAGGAGTCATGTTTACGATTCTTCAGTCCTCTTGGATCTTCCCCGATTCTAGTGATTCCTGAAAGATAGCCTCCACTATCTCTTCAGCTATTTCCCTTAGAAATCTGGGGTGTAGTCCATCTGGTCCAGATGATTTATCCAGCTTCAGGCCATTCAGTTTTTCTATCACCTTCTCCTTGGTGATTGCCACTATACTCACCTCTGCCCCCTCACTCTCCTGAATTGTTGGGATATTACTCATGTCATCCACTGTGAAAATTGACAGGAAGTAATTATTCAGTTCCTCAACCACTTCCTTGTTTCCCAATACTATCTCTCCAGTATCATTTTCTAGCGGCCCAATGTCCACTTTTGCCCTTTATTTCTCTAAAGAAACTCTTACAGTCTTCCTTTATATTACTGGCTAGCTTCCCCTCATATTTAATCTTCTCCCTCCTTTTTAATTGTTGCCCTCTGTTGGTCTTTGTAAGTTTCCCAGTCCTCTGGTTTCCTTCACCACATTATATGCTTTCTCTTTTCCTTTAATGCAATCCCTGACTTCCCTAGTCAGCCATGGTTACCTAATTCTCCCTGTACCATGCTTCTTTTTCCTCAGGATAAGTCTCTCCTGTGTCTCCTGAATTAATCCCAGAAACTCCTGCCATTGCTGGTCCACTGTCTTTCCTGTCCGGCTCCTCCCAGTCAATTCTATCTAGCTCCACCCTCATGCTTCTATAATTGCCTTTTTTCAGCTGTAATACCATTACTTCTGATTCTATCTTCTCCATCTTGAATTGCAGAGTAAATTCAAACATATTTACAATCACTGCCTCCCAAGGGTTCCTTCATCTTAACCTCCCTTATCAAGTCTGCCTCATTGCACAACACTAAATCCGATATTGCCTGTTCCCTAGTGGGCTCCACCACAAGCTGCTCCAAAAGGCCATCTCAGACATTCCACAAATTCCTTTTCTGATTTTCCTAGTTCACCTGCATATTGAAATTCCCCCATGATGACTGTGACATTGCCTATCCTATACAGCTTTTTCTACCTCCTGGTGTATCTTGTGCCCCAGCTGCTGACTACTTTTTGGAGGCCGATACATAACTCCAATTATGGCTTTTTCACCTTTACAGTTCCTCAATTCTACCCACAGACTCTATACTATCTGACCCTATTCATTTCTTATTATCGATTTAATTTCAATAGATTAGGGTTGTTTTCCAGAGCCAGCCAAGAAGTGACTTAAACAGTGTCAACAGGGGCTTGGCTAGAGTGGACAGGAATGACCTGTTTCCCCTAGCAGGAAGGTCTATTATTGGCTGCACAGATTTAAGGAGATCAGTTGAAGGATTAATGGGGATAGAAGGAAAAACTCTCTCCCCAAAGTGTCGAGAATTTGCTGTTCAATTGTGGTTGAGGCAGAAACCTTTAAAGGAGTGAGAACATGCTGCTGAAACACTGCAACTGCCAAGGTTTTTGATTAGGTGCTAATAAGTAGGATCAGGATGGAAGTTTATTTTATTCTGCCAGTGTAGACACAATAGGCTGAACTGCCTTTAGGTTTTCGACGATTCTCTTATTGTTCCATTAGTGACCAGGCCCTAAACTCAACTGCCTTCCTACATGTCTCTGCCTCTCTAAATCATTTCTCTCACTCCCACACCTCTTTACTGAGTTTTTGGCCATATGAAGCTCCCTGATTTGTTCTATAAAGTACACATGAAGTTACTTAGGATGTTCCATTAATAAGTGCAACATAAATAAGTCATAAAAAATAGAAAATACTGGAGAAACTCAGTTTAACATTTCAAGTCAGTTAATACCTCGAGTCAGGAATGACTTCTTCAGAATTGAAAGGTGTTGGAAAGTAGATCCTTTTATATTTTTGACAGAAGCAGAGGAGGAGCAAGAGTTCAGAAGGTAGAGGTGCCAGTACAAAATACAAAAGGAGTTGTTAACAGTGGAAAAAAAAGAAATGCAAGAAATGTATATTAAGATGTGAAAGGGAGCGAATTGGCCCTTTCTAGTAAGTGCCATGTAAACAAGACAAAGACGACACGGTTGGGAGACGTGGGGAAGGCAGAAATTAAATACTCCCCATGCTAGAAGTCTCAAATAGCACGGAAATTTTCAGCAGCGTCTGAAGAGTGAAAACCTTTCTTCAGTAGTGGAATTTTACAACGCGAAAATGGCTCTATCCTGTCATTGTAGCCAGTAACAAGAAGGCAAGAGCTACACAAAAACATTACCTGCTTTCCAGCCCTACAGAATCTACTGCTTCTTGCTTCACTTTCACATCAGCCATTATTTCAATATATTGGTGCTGATTCAATTATCAGCATGACAACATATTGGCGACTGAAGGATTTGTTTTTGGATCTGGTCTACAGTGCTGTTGACGTGCCCCTCGGTCCAATGTTGCAATTCTTGCGTTCGTTGTATCAAATCTCAGCATCAACGTTCCAAATGCCAGGCTCACCCTCCAACCCCGAGGTTAACGATCCACAGCGTCAACTCTGAGCTGGGGGCCTTTCATTCTGTCGGCTCAGCCTCTTATTCTGCAAAAAGGCCAGAGATTCATTTGCCAGGCTGCACCCCTCGCTTCTCGTCGTTAATTACAAGGCAGTTCTGAAACTAGTGAAAAACCAAAGAGGCAGCGGATTAATTCTGTGACCATGTTCTCTGGCAATCTGAGAAGCAGCTATCTAGTTTGAACTGGGGCCTAACCAGAGTTTGGCGCTTTTGCTGCAAGCCCTGTTATCAAGAGTGGTTAGTTGCAGACTTTGTGTTGCAAAGGACGAGCAATCATCCGAGACAACACGTTTACCATCCCTCTGGGAGAGGAAAATAGATGTCTTAAAAATGCATTCGTTTAGTTTTGCTTTACGTGGGATCTGATAATGGCGCAGCAAAGTTAAACAAAATCTCATTAACTGATCAAATTTAAGGAAAGTAATAACGGGGATAAGGGCGAGGAGGAGAAAATGTAGACTGGGTGAGCTTTAATTTCACATCAGGCACAGAAAGAAATAGACGGGGCGAAAAATTTCGGATTAAGAGAAAATAAAGTAAAAATTAAAAGTTTCTAATTAATTCGTAGAGCCAGATAGTTATTCCCATCAATCTGACACTTGAAATGTGGACGGGCAGGTGTTGGATTGGGGTGACAAAGTTAAAAAAAATCACACACCAGGTTATAGTCCAACAGGTTTATTTGGAAGCACTAGCTTTCGGAGCACTGCCCGTTCAACAGGTGATTCTACAACCACCGTATGAAGGAGCAGCACTTCGAAAGCTAGTGCTTCCAAGTAAGCCTATTTTATTATAATTTCTTGTTGTGGGATTTCTAACCGTGTTAAAATGGTGAGAGACTAATAACTAAAGTTAGCTTTCTGTGATGATTTTAGTTTATAAAATGCAACGACTTCACGCTATATGAGCGGCTAGGTAGCTGTTTTCCTGAAACTAACCCGAGCACCATAACTCAGATATCAACATTGTGGACTTTTTAAATTTAACCATGCATTTTCCCTTCACCTGAAACTATTTCTGCGGAGTCTGACATTTTAAAAAATTATTTATCACAATCCCATTTGGAAGTTAGTCCGAAATCTGATTCTGCCACCCTTTCAGGTTAATGCATTTCAGATTTGAATTTTCAAGTTAAAAGATGGGACGAGGAACAAAGATTTTTTGGGGGAATACAAATAAATAAATCACTGGTAATCTAAAGATTGATCAAAAAAAGTATGTTTTAAGGTATGATTAGATTAGATTACATTACAGTGTGGAAACAGGCCCTTTCGGCCCAACAAGTCCACACCGACCCGCCAAAGTGCAACCCACCCATATCCCTACATTTACCCCATACCTAACACTACGGGCAATTTAGCATGGCCAATTCACCTGACCTGCACATCTTTGGACTGTGGGAGGAAACCGGAGCACCCGGAGGAAACCCACGCAGACACGGGGAGAACGTGCAAACTCCACACAGTCAGTCGCCTGAGGCGGGAATTGAACCCGGGTCTCTGGCGCTGTGAGGCAGCAATGCTAACCACTGTGCCACCGTGCCGCGTATGCTATCAGAATATACAGGTACGATAGTAGAAAGAAAGTTGAGTATACCTTGTAGAGATCTTTAAAGTTGTAAAGAAGCTCAATGGGGTAGATGTGGGGAAACTGTTTTCACTTGTGAATGAGGCCAGAGCAAGGGGCAAAAATATAGCCACTAACAGTATTTAGAATAATTTCTTTAAATTTTAAATGGGATGATTGAATCAGATATCATTGATAAATTTAAGAAGTAACTTGCAGGATAAAATTATTATAGCACAGGACAAAGCCACTCAACTCATTATGTCCATGCTGACGGTGCACCATACTGCCATCCCATTGTCCCAAAACCACATCCCCGCACATTCCTCCTTTTCAAATATCCCAATAATGTATAAATGTTTATGGCACAGAAGAAGGCTGTACATCTTTTTCACTTTACGCTGCTGAAAAGTGAGTCAACCTGTCTAATCCTTTTGCAGCACTTGGTCCTTAATCTCTGGAGGTTTCAAGTGCCTATCAGAGACCCTTCAAATGCGTTGAAGGTTGCTGCTTCAACTTTTAGACAATGAGTTCCAGACTCCTACCAGTGCCTGGATGTAAAACATTTTTGTCGTCTCCCCTCCAATCTTCCTAAGAGTCACTTTAAATATATGCACCCCAGTCATAACCCCTCTGCCAAGGACAAATAGGTTTTTCCCATCCACTCTGTTCAAGCCCCTCTTAACCTGTACACCACAATTAAATCTACCGTCAGCCTCCACCTAAGCCTACCCAATCGTTCCTCATAGCTGCAATTTTCCAATTCTGGCCACATCTTTGTAACATCTCCTCTGTATCCATTGGATGGCAGTTATATCCTTACTGAAATGAGGGGACAAGAACTGTACACAGTACAGTACTCAATTTCTGCTGTAACTAATGTTTCTATATGCCTTCTTAAAGACAATATATATCTGACTCGTAATTGATTATAGGGATTTGAGGACATGGGGTAATCAGAGTTAGAGGAGATTAGTGTTAGCAAGTTGTGAGAAGATTTCTAGCTCAAGTTGAGGTTCTGGATGTAGTTTGCTCGCTGAGCTGGAAGGTTCATTTTCAAATGTTTCGTCACCATACTAGGTAACATCTTCAGTGAGCCTAGTATGGTGACGAAACATCTGAAAACAAACCTTCTACCTCAGCAAGCAAACCTACATCCAGAGATTAATGTTGTGTATAAATAAATACTGGTGTAGATCTGGTGAGTCAAGTGACTTGATCCTGTGGTGTAGGTACTATATAATTGCTGTAGTGAGGGAATTTCAAAGTAAAAAGGTGCAGGTTGGAATTTGATGTCTTCTCCCACTGTCAGATAGTAATTTTTTCAGAACTTACATCAAACAAGAATGGAATGGCGCACATGTTTGTTTGCATTACATTAAAAATATTTTAATCAACTTGTTAGCCACCATATTTTATATTCCAATGAAACTACTTATTTTTATGCAAACTACTATAAGTACAGCAATCACTCTGGTGTGAGAAAATGAGGAGGGATGTACCAATTGAATAATTGTAGGAAAATGAAAGTTTTAGGTGCAGGAATTGGTTGAGTTCTTCTGTAACTAGAGGAGTAGTAACAGTTTCATATGGGAATAGTGGTCTAATCTGCATATGTCGTGACAGAGTATCCTATTATCCAAAACATCCACCCAATTCAGGGGATAATTTTATTATAGCAAACAGGACCCTATGACCCAAATAGGATACCAGATGTCAAATACAGTCGCACTTCTTGTTGGCCGTTTTGGACACATGATGATCAGTTCCATAGGTAATTGAACCAAAGTTATTTTGTGGGATCCTGAGGAAAAGGAGAGGCAACAAGAATTAAATTGGCCATTGCTGACTTGGGAATCCTCCCAACGATTTGCCTTGCTGTAAACTGCCCAATTCTGAATACAGCAAACTATAGAGGACAACTATTTGGCATCCCATGGTTTATCTGTCAATATTAAACAAGTTTAGAGGACCCGACAACCACCTGGAAAACTCTGGGCAGCCAAGCAGAGCAAGTCAAAACAGATCCATGGGAAAGTAGAACTTTAGAAGCAAGATTAGGACAATAGGCTCTTCAAGCCTTTTCCACCTTCAGTAAGATCATGGCAGATCTAGATTAGATTTAGATTAGATTACATTACAATGTGGAAACAGGCCCTTCGGCCCAACAAGTCCACACCGACCTGCCGAAGCGCAACCCACCCATACCCCTAACTAGATAGGGGTATGGACAATAGGTGCAGGAGTAGGCCATTCTGCCCTTCGAGCCTGCACCACCATTCAATATGATCATGGCTGATCATCCTTAATCAGTATCCTAAATAGGAACTCCACTTTCTCATTCCATAACTTGGAATGGGCAGGTTGTCTTATGAAGAATGGTTTTCAGGTATGAAGAATGGTTTTCAGGCTATTCTTGTATCCACTGGAGTTTAGAAAAGTGAGAGGTGACTTGATTGAAACAAAAAAAAGATCCTGAACAGTCTTGACAGGGTGCATATGAAAGGATATTTCCTCTTGTGGGAGAACCGATATTTCAGGGTTACTGTTTACAAATAAGGGGCCACTTATTTCAATCAGAAACAAAGATATTTTTTTCTCACAGGGTTGTGGGTCTTTGGTACTACCATCTTCAAAAAGCAATTGAAGCAGAATCTTTGAATATTTTAAGACAAAGATTGTTGGATTCTTGATGAGCAAGGGAACTAAAAGTAATTAGGGTGAGGTAGAAATGTGGACTAATCAAAATCAGTCTGATCTTAGAGAATGGTGGAGAGGCTTGAGGGGACAAGTGAGGGGCCATTCCTGATGAAGGTCTTTTGCCCGAAACATCGATTTTCCTGCTCCTCAGAAGCTGCCTAACCTGCTGTGCTTTTCCAGCAGCAC
This sequence comes from Chiloscyllium plagiosum, assembly GCF_004010195.1. Taxonomy (NCBI): domain Eukaryota; kingdom Metazoa; phylum Chordata; class Chondrichthyes; order Orectolobiformes; family Hemiscylliidae; genus Chiloscyllium; species Chiloscyllium plagiosum. The sequence goes on from NC_057718.1 coordinate 82,037,356, forward strand.
TCTAATCTTGACTCTGATCTCCAGCATCTGCAGTCCTCACTTTCGCCGCCTTGAGGAGCCAAGTGGTCGACCCCTGCTCCTAAATTTGCATGTGTACACCACAAGGTCCCAAGTCTGATTCTTGGCTTCTGTTGAAGTACTTTTAAAAACACAATCACTGTTGTAGGAACTAAGAAATGCAGTAACCAATTTGTACTCAGCAAGTTTCCAATAAAAAGTGATAATGATCTGATAATCTTTTTGTTAATTTGTTCATGAGGGATAAATATTGGCCAGGATACAAAGGATAACTCACCTGTTCTTATTTACAGTAATGCCATAGAATATTTTATGTCCACCTGAGACAGTAGACAACTGTATTTGAACATCTTATTGGAAAGATGGCAGCTCTGATGGTACAGCACTCTCAGTTCTACACTAAGTGCCATATTGTGTTCATTATATGAATCCATAACTTTTGAGTCAGAAATAAGACTGCTATGATCTGGACTGCACCTCTTTGCAGTAGATAGTACAATTGCATGTTCAGAAATAGCATATTTTGGCTTAAAACTTCAACAAAGCATGAGCTACCTGTTTGGGTGGCTTAGCAGAGCTTGTGGCTCATTTTAAAGACTCACTGGACTTTGCCGAACGTTGTGGCCAATATTCATCCCAATGGCAAACTTTTAGAATGTACCACTGTGCTCCACCACTGGTTGGTTCTGAATATCCGGCATTCTGCCTAGATCAGAGTTCTTAGTCTCTGCTGTCACGTCAAATGGTCTAAGTTTGGGAAGGAACTGACGGGATGGACTGAAATGTAAGCCCTGGACACAACTGCTGGTCTTAGTAACCAATCAGGTCTGAGTCTGGGTCACCCCCATGTCTACCTGCCCACACCTGTGTCCCCTCACCCGCCTCTTCGGCCAGACTCTAACTGCGCGTGCGTCGTTCACAGGCGCCGTTGCTAATGCCGCTGTAAGAGTTGATTTGATTGCTTGTGGCGGTTGCCAGGCGACAAGAGACGGCCCATCGGAGGAGGCATAGCCGCGCAGTGCGGGTGTTGCCAGGAGCGACCCTGTGGTGTTCGTGCAAAGCGGCATCTGGATAGAGTCGCAGAACGCTGTTTCTGGTGCGTTGGTCTATTATTTATGAAGTGCCAAAATGTAATCAGTAATAATTGGGTTATTAGTTATTGACACGAGGAGGAGGTTTTAATGATTAAATTATTGGACTATTAATCTCGAGGCCTGGATGAATGAGCCAGAGACAGTGGGTTTGTGGTGCTGTCTGGCCTGCCTGTTGGCTTGCACTGCCTTGCCTTCAGGAGCTTTGGAGATGGGTTTTTGGGGATAGTCTATTAAAGGTAAATGAAAGGCCAGTTGTCAGAGGCTGACTGGACTTTTGTTTCATACCCAGGTCTGATACCCAGGGGTGGCTTCTCCTTAGTAGATCATGGTAGGGGAACTCCAGATCAGTCTTGTGGCCCTTCCCAGTAAGCGGGTGACAGGTCCCATGGTAGCTGTCACTATTCTTTGCTTGAGCATTTTAAAAGTTGCTGAGTGGATTGCAGCATTATAGGGCACCTTCTCCCAAGTCTACAACAGTAGGCCTCTGCATCTTTCAAGATGAAGGATTGAGAGTCCACCTGCTGTTCATAATTGGACAGTGATTGTGCCCTTTGTCCACTGTTGCTAGTTCAGGGAAAATCACCATTTGGTGACTGCTTCTCGGGGCCCAGACCTGAAATGCAAAATCCTTACCTTGAATTTAAACCTCCCCATGGCAGCTGGGCAATTTAAATTGTGGTAATTAAATCATTTTGGAATCAAGAAACAGCTATACCCCATATTAGAGCCTGCAAACTACTGCATCATAGTGCAGTATAAATCCATCTGGCTTACTAATATTTTACTAATAGAGAATGAAGTCTGCAGTCTCTGTCCTGTTTAATGTATATGTAGCTCCAGACCCACATAAGTACTGTTGTCTTTCAACTGCCCTCTGAACTGGCCTAGCAAGCCACTCTGTTATTTATAAAATGACTCACCAGAAAGGTAATGAGGGATGAATGAAAATTATTACCTCATTATTAATTATATTCACTTCCTGCATTAATATGAAAAGTCAGAATTATTAATAAACAATCCTATTATTAATTATCATTAGAGTTATAATTGAATCACTAATTAATTGGAGGTTATTTATAATCCATGTAGTTACTGATAATCATTGTAATTTTTAAATATTGGACTTATTGATACTCATTGAGATAACAAATTTTCTTTGGCTTGTGTATGCTATGTATTATAAGTATTCATTATGCTACTAACCATCATTTGATATTAATTAGCATTGTTATTTGAATTCTTTATGAATAACTACTAGTATTAATAATTGGAGAAATTTATTATAGTATTAAATTAATAATTGAAGTAAATGATTATTAACAACACAATTGGGTGTAGATTGCTGGGGTTATTTACAATTTTGGGTTCTTTCTTGCTCATAAATTTAATTATTTGAGTTTGTTTGTTGGTGAGACTCCTGCTGTCATTGATAGTTCCTGAATAACTTTGTCCTTTCTTAGAATAACATTTATTTTAACCTGGCTTTCTGGCTGGAGCTAAACATGGTTATGTCACTCACTGATGTTCAGAAGGTTCACTCTCCCATTGTGTTGTCTCAGACCTCATCCTGGAGGTGTCTGTTGTCTAAAGGAATGACAGCCGGATCTGTTGCAGTCCCACACATCATCCCACTGAGGATTCCTCTCCTTGGTAAATTCAAGAATGAAATTGATACTAACACTCCTATCGAACTCAAATCAGGTAATAAAAAGAATGGTTTCTTGACTATAGTTGATATGGAGTGGTTTCTAACATTGTGAATGTTTTGGGGCAATCTCAGTATTAGAATCACAGAAATATATTTGCTTCCAGATGCAAAGGTCACTACTTTTTCAGTCAGTCTTTTTGTGCTCTTCCAATTTTAGCCTCTTTTGGGTCACCAGTTTTTATTGCTTCACCAACAATGGCTGAGCTTTCAGCTTCTACTCCCTAAACTCTGGAATTCTTCCCATAACTCTCTGCTTCTTTCTCCTTCTTGAAAGATCTCTGTTAAAACTCACTGGTCCAAGTAGCTCCTCTGTCTTGGTGTCAAATTGGTGTCTGATTGTTTCTCTGAAGTACTTTCAAATCTTAGAATAGTACTGCATAGAAACAAGTGACTGTAAATCATATCCCAGTTGTTTCAAAGAGCAGCCCCTTAACCTTATCCCTTAGTCTTTTCCATAACCTGCAATTTGTTTTTCTTCCAAATATTTATCGAGTTGCCTTTTGATTGCCAACACTAAATCTGCTCCCTATTATGGTACACATGTGTTCCAAATCCAAACTAATCTTTGAATAAAGCATTGATTCCATGTCAGCTCTGGTTCTTCTATCAGTCAGCTTAAATCTGTGCCTGCTGGTTATTGACCATTCAGTGATTGGAAAATGTTTTTGTTTCCTTGTCCACAAACCTCATGATTTTAAACAATTTTGACAAATTTGTTTAAAAACAAATCTGCAATTTTGAAATTGTGCTGTATCCATGGGTCCAATGATTAATATCTATTTAAAACAGCGATGATCCATGCACTGACCACTGAGAACTCCACTGTGAACCCTCCTCCAGTTTGAGAAATAGTCACCCACTATAACTCTGTTTTCTATGCCATGACCAATCTTGTAAATGGCACTGCTATCACTTTTATCCTATGGGCTTCAGTTTTACCAACAAGTCTCATACTTAATCAAGCATTAGTTGCACTGCCAACATCCACCTTCTTGGTTACCTCATGAAAAATCTTAAACAAGTTACTCAAACATGATTTGTCATTTACAATTCCGCATGGGCTCAGCTTTATTAGTTCAATATAAATGTACTTTCTTGTTTGCAGTTTTTGAGAAGATTTCTAGCTCAGGTTGAGGTTCAGGCTGTAAATTTGCTTACAGAGCTGGTAGATTTTTCTCTGATGTTTCATCACCAGGCGAGGTAACATCGTCAGTGAGCCTCTCTTCAAGCGCTGGTGTTCTGTCCCGCTTTCTGTTTATGTGTCTTGGTCTATTACAGTGGGTGATATCATTTCCTGTTCTTTTTCTCAGAGGTTGGTAAATGGGGTCCGAATCAATGTTGATGCAGTTAGCCCACAAACCTACTAACACACTGAAACAGTTACTGATGAACTTAAAGAGCCCTGTACCAACAACCAGCAAAACAAATGTCACATACAGTACACTGCAAGGACTGAACAAATGCTACATCGGACAGACAGGCAGTAAACTCACCACCAAGATACACAAGCACCAACTAGCCACCAAAAGACGTGACCAGCTATCACTAGTATCCTTACACACAGATAAGAAGGACACCACTTCGATTGGGACAACACATCCATCTTAGGACAGGCTAAACAGAGAGACACATGGAAATTCCCAAGGCTTGGCATTCAAACCAGAACTCTGTCTTTAATCACATCGATTTGGACCCCATTTATCAACCTCTGAGAAAAAGAACAGGAAATGATATGACCCACCTTCACAGATCAAGACACATTAATAGAAAGCGGGACAGAATGCCAGCGCTTCAACGGAGGCTCACTGATAATGTTACCTAGCATGGTGACGAAACGTCTGACAACAATTACTAGCTTAGTGAGCAAACTTACAACTTTTACTTTGTTGTTCTCTAATGATATTCCTGAGCATAATTGACAGGTGTGACAAAGATTGATAGCTGATGATGGCTGTGCTACCTGTGCAGCTGAACAGTTCACACTTGTTCCAATACTGTTGCGTGCTTAGAAGTTAGCCAAAGATGTAAATATAGGTATTTATTAAACTAAATGTCAGCTGTGGCTCAGTGTAACACTTTCACCACTAAATCACAGCATTGTACCCTCATTGTCACTGGAGGGAGATAGTTCACTGGGAGTGTGAGCATAAAATCTAAGCTGTTGCTTCAGTGTTGCAGCAATAATTAAACTGAGACCCCTTTAAACCTATTGGGACATAAAGCAATCCCATATCACTGTTTTAAATATTGAATCTATTGTTTAACCATCATCTTTTTAACAAAAAGGAAAGTTGATCTGGTTATTATTATACTGCTGATTTGAGAATTTAATGTATTTAAATTGGCTGCCCTGTTTCCTACATCACAGCAATGACTTCTTTTCAAAATGTATTCACTTGGGAGTGATGCATTTTGGGAAGCTTTCGAGGTTGTGAAAGTCACTCTTCAGATGCAAGTCTTTTGTGTTTGAAGTATTATTTACCTGAGCAAATAGACACCTCTGTCTGGCCTAGAAACACAAAATAGGAAGTACCCCATTTTAATAGCTACTCCAACGTTTAATTTGTAGTTCGTAAGAAGGAAAGCAAAAACAACTAAATTGCTCTGAATCATTTTCACCAGTTTTGCTCAATTGATAAAATTGTCATCTCTTTGCTGGAAAGACATGTTTTCAAAATTTTCATCAGTCATTGTGCATGGAACCTCAACTGCAGCTCAGTAATAAGCTGAGAAAATCTGGCCACTGATATGCTAACCATTATGGTAATGTGGTGCGATGAGAACAATCTCTCAACGTCGTCAAAGCTAAGGAACTGAACGTTGACTTCAGAAAGAAAGCAGGAGAACACGGTCCCATCTACGTCAACAGAACTGAGGTTGAAAGGGTAGAGAACATCAAGTTCCTCAGAATTATGATAACCGACATCCTGGGCTTCCATTGTAGATGCAACTCTCAAGAAGGCACAACAACACCACTTCCATCCTTGGACTCCATTTATGCAGCTCACTGCCGCAGAAAGACTAGCATCATCATCAAAGACCCATCGCACCCTGGTAATGAACTCCTACAACCTCTTCAGTCAGTCAGAAGATATAGAAGCCTGAACACACAGACCAGCAGGTTCAGGAACAATTCTTCACAGCCATTATTAGACTGATGAATGGGCTGTCTAGCCTCCTATAATACTGATCTTGCTAACTCTGATCTTGCCTAGCGCACACCCTGATAATATTTAACCAGTATGCCTCTGTCTAAGTCTTTTTGATCTGTACATCCTTGATTACTATAATCTGCTTCTATTGCTCGTAAACAAAATTTTTCACTGTATCTCTGTACATGTGACAATAAATCAATCAATGTGAAGCATTAAGCTGATGTCTGACTGTGTTCATGGGTACTAGCAATCCCTTGACACTGTTTGGTCAGCACCAAGTTAACTTACTAGTTCTCTACAATGTTCTTATTGTCAATAAACATGACACAAAATGAACAGATTAGTAACTTATTTAATCTAATTTGCTGTTTATAAAAATCTTTTCTATGCAAAGTATTTGCTATGATTATTCACCTAACAATGGTGGGTTCATTTCAGGACAGAAAAACTTATTTGCCTTTCATAATCTCAAGAAATGCTAAAGCTTTTCATTGTCATCAAACTGATATTGAGTTTGCAAATGTGGTTGGAAAAGAGCAAGTAAATAGAACAGGCAACTTGCACAAGCAAGGTCCCAGAATTAACAGTGTGGTAATTTATTTTCTTTTGTGTTATTGCTTGAAAGATCAACATTGGTGAAGATAATTCTACTGTTTTGAGACCAGTAGAATAGGACCAGAAGTAAGCCATTTAGCCTATCAAATGTAGTGCTTTGTTCAATGTGATCATGATTGATCTGATGATTCCTGCCTTATCTCCATAACCCATAGTTTCCTTAATGATTAGGAATTTCAGTCTTAAATATACTTAATGACATAGCCTACACAGCTCTCTGCAGTTTCCACAAATTCTTTACACAGCTCTCTCCACAAATTCACTCCTCTCTGAGAAGAAAGAAACTCCTCACCTCTGTCTAAAATGGACATCTCTGAGAGTATGTCCTACACTTCCACAAGGGGCAACAATCTCTCTACATCTACCCTGTCAAGCCCTCAAGAACCATGTATGTTTCAGTAAAGTCTCTAATTCTTCTAAACTCCAATGAGTACAAGCCCAAACTACTCAACCTCTCCTCCATCTTGATTGACCTAGTAAACCTTCTCTGGATTACCTCCAATGCCAGTATAACTTTCCTTTGAAAAGGGAACCAAAACTATTCATAGTATTCCAACTATGGTCTGTCTTGTGCTGATGTAGACTTAGCATGACTTCCCTATTTTTATACCTCATTCTCTTTAAAATAAAGGTCAGCATTCCATTTGCCTTCCCTATTATCCACTGGACTTGGATGTTTTAATTTGTGATTCAAGCACTAAGACATCCAAATCACTCTTTGCGGTAGCTTTCCGTCTTTCTCCATTTTAAATAATATTCATCCCTTCTATTCTTCCTGCCAAAGTACATAAACTCTCATTTACTCACACTATATTCTATCTACCAAGTTTTTACCCACTCACTTAACCTATCAATATCTCTCTGTAGACATCTTGTGTTATCCACACTACTTGCCTTCCCTGCTTGTGTCATTGGCAAACTTGGCCATAGTTCATTTCTGTCATCCAAGTCATTAATATTCCTGTAAATAACTGTGTGGTCTCACCAATCCCTGTGGCATTCCACTTGTTACAGGATGTCATCTTGAAAATGTCTCTTTATCCAAATTCTGTCTTTTAGCCAATCCTCTATCTATGCTAATATACTAGTCTCAACACTCTTGACTTTGATCTTATTCAGTAATCTTATATATGGAACATTATTAAATGCCTTCTGGAAATCCAAGTAAATTACAGCTACTGCTTCCCATTTATTTCCCCTTCTTGTTAGTTCCTCGAAGAACTGTAATAAATTTGACAGGCATAATTTCCCCATCATGAAATTATGCTAACTCTGCTTTTATAATTTTATGTATTCTAAATGTTCTGCTGTTGTATCCTTTTATAATAGAATATAACATTTTCCCAATGATAGTATTAAGTTAACTGTCCTACAGTTATTTGTTTTTTGTCATGCTCCTTTTTGTAGAAGATTGTTACATTGACAGGTTTCCAATTCTTTATTCAGAATTTAAGAATTCATGGAAGTTTGCTACCACTGTATCTACTATATCTGCAGCTACTTGAATGCAACCCATCAAGTCCAGGGGACATTTAGCCCTTAGTTTCCAGAGTACTTATTCTCGTGTGATCATTATTATGTCTATTCCCTTCCTCTCCTAAAAAAGCCTCATGACTATTTAATATTTTTGAAATGCCATTAGTGTTCTCTACTGTGAAGACTGATGCAAAGTATTTATTTAACTCCTCTGCCATTTTTAGCCCCCCCATCATAATTTCCCCAACCTCATTCTCTAAGGTGTCTACGTTTCCCTTTCCCTTTTTTAAAGAAACCCGTACTGCATGGTTTTGTATTTCTTTCTAATTTGTCATTATAATTAATTTTCTCCCTCTTGTTTCTTTTTTGATCAGCATTGTTGGCTTTCAAAACTTTCTCAATTCTCTGATTTACCACTAATCTTTTCCACATTGTATATCATTTCTTTCAATTTGATCCTGACCTTAACTTCTGTGGTTAACCATAGTCAGTTTATCCTCCTTCCTCGCTGGGATATATCTTTTTGAAATAGTGCAATATGATCAAAACCAGAGAGTACAACTGTAGCCTGGTCTGAAAGACTGACCTTTGACAGCATTGGATTTTGTGCTCTGGTTTCTGGAATAGAACTTATAGTCACAATGTCCTGAATGAATGTGAAAAGTGTTCCCTGCAGCTGCAAATGCCCTTTAAAAAGAGTAATAAATTAGGCCTGAAGTTCTTTTTGCGACTAGTTATGTTTACACTTCTCCATCATGCAATGTACAGAAGGAACAGTTTCCATATATGGAGATGAGATGATATATCTGTCTGTCCAGACTGAAACTCTGGCTTCAAAATATAATATAATGCTTAAAATCAGACTATAGAATAATATACAAAACAAGAGCTTTAATATTTGATTAGAGCTGAAATGGATTGAAATTTTCATTTTAAATTAATGTGGGAATGCAGCATGTTGACACGTGCAGGGGTAAAGAAACAAATTCTGAGGCAGGAATGTTGCTGTTGGATATTATTGAACTTCACCCAATATACAAATGCTTTAACAATGCTTTATAATCAGGAAGTGGCAGGTTGAAATACTGTGAATTGATCAGTGTAAGAAGCTTAAATTCCATGAAATAAACACTTGCAAGGAAACGTAAATCAGCATATCTTTGTTTACTTTCTACCATGTGGCAGTTATTGTTCTAACAAGTCCAGCATTGTTAAAAGGAAGTTGTTTCCACAGTGATTTGAGCTCTGCACTTGTTTGGAATACTTTGCCATCTCCAACCAGTTGTCAAATCTTACAACTGAGTTGGAAGCCATTCAGCCCACATTGCCTGTGATGGCCTTTTGAAATAAGTATCCTATTAGTTCCATGCCCACTGGCATTTTACCATAACTCTTAATGTTTCCCAATGTTCAATAGAAAATTGATCCAGTTCGCTCTTGATAGTAACTGTTGAACCTGCTTCTGAAACCTTTCCAAGCACTGTATTGCAGATCTGAATAAAATACCACATTATAACAATTTTCCTTATTCACCTTTGGCTTGTTTGTCAGTTATCTCACCCATGATCTACAGCTACTGACAATCTGCTAGTGGCAACTGTTTCTCCTTATTTACAATATCAAAGCCATTCAGATTTTGAATACCCCTTAACTTGCTCTAAGGTGAGTAATCCCTGCTTTTCTCATCTTTTAATTCAAGTTGCACTTAAAGGTAAAAAATCTTTTAGAAATTTCATTCTAACAAAAGCAAACTTCTGAATGACAATTTTATTTTTCCCTTTCTATTTGATAGACACCCCTGACGTGGATATATACTACACAGTAAATGGCAGCAGACCTCAATTCTTGAAGAAACCAAGTTATGGGGAGAATTCAACCATAAAATACAGAGAACCATTCACATTGCAAGCAGGCAAAGGAATCATTAAAGCTTATGCTGTTTCTAGGTAAATCTCCCAAATGTCTAAAAGAAAAATTAAAATAATTTGAAATTATTTTATATTGATCCAGAAAATCATACAGGACAAAGCAACTCATTTGCCTTGTTGTGTCCATGCCAGCTATGTGCCAAAACCTTCCACCTAATCTGACTCCCTTACTCTTTTTCTGTATCCTCTCATTCTTTTCCCTTTTCAAGCACATATACAAACTCATTTTAAAAGTTACTATTAAATCAGGATCCATCATCCTTTTAGGCAGGGTATTTCAGATCATCATCATTTTCTACGTAAACTAAAATCTCTGCTCACTTTCGTTTTTCTGCCAATAATCCGCAGTCTGTTTCCTTTGGTGGTGATCCTCCTGCCAGTGGAAAGTTTCTTCCTTTCACCTAAAGCAAAATCCTTAAATTGTGAACATCCCTGTTAAATCTCAGTTGTCTCAAAGAACAATCTCAGCTTCTTAGTCTCTTTATGAAACTGAAGTCCCTAGTTCCGTGTACCGTTTTAGCAAATTTTCTCTGCATCCTCTCCAAGGCTTTGACATCCTTTCTAAAACACGGTACTTGCAATTGGACTCAGTGCCCCCGCTGAGACTTAACCAGTGATTTATAAAGGCTCAGTATAGCTTCCTTGTTATGTATTCTTTGAATCAATTTATAAAGTCCTGGATTCCATATGCATTTTTAAATGTTCCAAATTGGTCTGTCACATTGAAATATTTGTTTATAAAGTCCCACTCCTATTGCCTCTCAACCTGTATATTCTGTGTTCCTGCACAACTTTTGTAATTGTAAGATTTTCCTTACAATTACATTCCCTCATTATTCTTTCAGAATGTATTATCTCTTCATTTCTACATTAAATTGTGTCTGCCTTCTCTCACACATTTAAGCAGTTTGTCTGTTCTGAAGCTTGCTCTGCCTATGACCTCACCAAGTTTTGTCATCTGCAAAATTTCTGTTGACTATTAGAGATGGTCGAGAGAGTGGTGTGGTGACCAAGGTGTTTTTTGTGGAGTATATACAGCCCAATGCAATGGAGATATTGGAGGATGATGATAAGAATTTCATACAAGATTATGCAAAGGAGCTTTCCAGACAGGTAAGTATATGTAGTAACATACTGTTGATAGGTCACATGTTCCAAGCACTGGAGTGAGATTTGGGTAATCCTGAACAGGTTCATAGAAGTTCATTAATTCGTTGCGTGAGTCGAAGAATGATCCATGAGAGATTCTTCTAATGTTGGCTTCATGAAGGTCCACCTTGTTGGAATAGTGAAAACCATAAAATTGTAATAGCTTGTCATGTCAGTACATAGGAACAGGAAAAGGCGAATTAATCTTTTGTTTCCCTTTTCTGTTAGGCTATGACCGTTCTACACCTCAGCTTCATTAATCTGCCTCCTTCACTTTATCATCTTGCATTTAGTGGCTTCTGAGGCAGACAGAGCACATGCATTTCCGTAGCTCAGTTTCCCTGCTACAATCAGTCCAGTTTCCCAATTTCCTGAATGATCAAGATCTAACTTCAAGAATTTAAAGAAAGAGATAATTTATAAAACAGCTGATGAAAGTGTGGTGATAGGGAAACACTGTTGTAATTATTTCAATGGCATTAATAATGGATATTTAAAGAAGAAGCCTCAACGTTGAAAGCATCCAGTTTGTTTCTTTTTATCTGATTAAATCTTCCAGATTCAATTTAATCAGTTCAACCAAAACACGCCCACATTGTGGACAACATAGATTTGATTTCTATAATGTGTTTCTAGGTTAGGTGGGTACACGTGTTCTGTACTATCAATGAATAAGGAGCACTATGGGGCAAACATAGACTGAACATGATTTACCCATTTTCCACAATGTAATGAGATTATGTAATGTGATCTTGGCTGATCCACATCCAAAGGAGAAAGTGAGGTCTGCAGATGCTGGAGTTCAGAGCTGAAAATGTGTTGCTGGAACAGCGCAGCAGGTCAGGCAGCATCCAGGGAACAGGAGAATCGACGTTTCGGGCATAAGCCCTTCTTGATCCACATCCAAATTCAATCTATCTACTTTAGTTTGTCGAACAATATGCTTGAATTACAAAAGTCTAATCATCTCAGACTTAAACATGGAGCTATCATCTACTGCATTTTGTGGGAGAGAATTTCGTACATCTACCATCCTTTATCTATTCTCTTTATTCTTTCCTGAATGACCTGGCTTTCATTTTAAGGTTACAGTCTCTTTTTCTTGACTCCTTCAACAATTTTTTTTAAATGTTCTATTCTTCTCTAACAATTTATTTGAAAATTCTAAAAACCTCAATATAATCTCCTTTTAACCATGTATATTTCAAGACATAGAAGTAATTTATGGGATCACTTTTCAATTTGCCCTTAGGAGCTGTGGTGACAATCTGGTGGATTTACATTGCATTCCTACCAAGGCCAGTGTAAAATTTCGAAGGTGTGGAGTCCTGAACTGCACACAGCACTGTAACTTAGGTTTTGTATAGCTGCAGCAAAACTTCCTCCCAATTAAATAATAACCCTCCAGAACTAAACATCAACATAAAGGTGCCAGCCATAGCTAAATAGCACTCTGGTCAAAAGGTTGAAAGTTCCAATCTCACTGCAGGACTCCAGCACAAACATCAAGTTTGATGATCCAGTGCAGTGCAGATGGAGCACTGCACTGTTGATATCTTGTCAGTTGAATAAGACGTTGTTAAAGTTCCTGTGGCACTATTTTGAAGAAGAGCAATGAAGAGTCCTGACCAATACTTATTCAATCAATTTCAGTCAAACACATTATTTAACCATTACCACATTTCTGTTTGTCAGAACTTGCTATCCTCAGATAGGCTGCCATGTTTCTTACTTTGTAACATGACTAATCTTCAAAACTAATTTAAGACACTATGATTTGTCCTATGGTTGTGAAAAGCATGATATAAATATAGTCTTTTGTTCATTTATCCTTTACCTCGTTGATTTATTTCTTCTGTACTTGTTACATTGCTGTAACATTAGCACTATGGAAGCAACAGACTACTAACATTTCAAGCAAAAGAGAATCTAACCTCCTCTCTTGACATCCACTGGCATTGCCTTTGCTGAATTCCACACCATTAATATCCAGTGGTGACCAATGATCAAAAACTTAATTCGACCAGCCACGTAGTCGTAATAGCTACAAGATCAAGTTGAAGGGTTAGAGTTTTGCTCATGGAAACCTGAAGCCATACTGCTATTTACAAGGCATGAGTCTAGATTATAATGGAATTCTCCACACTTGCCTAGATGGTAAAGGTCAATATTCCAACACCTCCGTACTGACTCAGAAAGAGTTGCCCACTTGATTGGTCCTCGAATATTATCTTTGACTTTCACTGTATCATGCGGCGATGGCAACTCCGGGGGTCTTTGAAGAAGGAGGCCATCTGGGTTGTTTAGTATTGGAATTGGTCTTTGAAGAAGGATGGCCTCCAAAGGATTGCCACCAGGACAGAACCCCACTGGTCCTCACCTACCACCCCACCAACCTCCAGATACATCATATCATCCTTCATCATTTCAGCCACCTCCAAACAGACCCCATCACTAAGGATATATTTCCCTCCCCTCCCCTATCAGCGTTCCGGAAAGACCACTCCCTTATCAGATCCACGCCCCCCACCAACCCAACCTCCACTCCCGGCACCTTCCCATGCAATTGCAAGAAATGCAAACTTGCGCCCACACCTCCCCCCTCACTTCCTTCCAAGGCCCCAAGGGATCTTTCTATATCTGTCACAAATTCACCTGCACCTCCACACACATCATTTACTGCATCCGCTGCACCCGATTTAACCTCCTCTACATTGGGGAAACAGGCTGCCTACTTGCGGAACATTTCAGAGAACACCTCTGGGACACCCGCACCAACCAACCCAACCGCCCCGTAGCTGAACACTTAACTTCCCCTCCCACTCCGCCAAGGATATACAGATCCTTGGCCACCTTCATCGCCAGACGATGCCAACATGATGCCTGGAGGAAGAGCGCCTCATCTTCCAACCACAAGGGATGAATGCAGATTTCTCCAGCTTCCTCATTTCCCTTCCCCCCACCTTATATCAGTCCCAACCCTCGGACTCAGCACCGCCTTCTTGACCTGCAATCTTCTTCCCGACCTCTCCGCCCCCACCCCCTCTCCAGCCTATCACCCTCACCTTAACCTCCTTCCAACTATCGCACTCCCAACGCCCCTCCCCCAAGTCTCTCCTCCCTACCTTTTATCTTAGTCTGCTCGGCACACCCTCCTCATTCCTGAAGAAGGGCTTATGCCCGAAACGTTGATTCTCCTGGTCCTTGGATGCTGCCTGACCTGCTGCGCTTTTCCAGCAATACATTTTTCAGCTTTCACTGTATTATGTAAGTAGTGCCTTACCACCTACAAAACCTACACCGATGCTAGTAATTTTCCAAGGGTCCTTGAACAATAGCTTCCAAGATGAACAGTTGCCATAGGTGCATAAAGACATGATCACCTGCAAGTTCCATTCCAACTTATACATAATCCTGACTTGAACTCCTGTCTTAACAGCACTAAGAGTATACTTGTACCAGATAGATTGCAAAGGTACAGAAGATGGTTCAACACCAGATTCTCAAGGACAATTAGGAATATGCATTAAGAATGTTGCATCCCATTAGCTAATTTAAAAAATGGACTTGAGCCCCAACATCTCTTTAGTACTGCAGTGTTTCTACCATTTTATTCTTTATCAAATATTCAAAATTGCCTTTTAAGGTTCCAAAGGAATGAGTTCACATTGACCTGTGTTCATTGTCATCTGTTGCAATTTTTCCCACTGAATTAATCTCTGTTCACAATTTTGAGCTTCTAATCACATTACTTAACAATGTTGGCAAACTTGGGTATGTAGCTCTCTATTACGTGAGCTAACTCACCAATAAATATAATGAATAGTTGAGGCCTCAGCACAGATCCTCATATGATACTACAGGTATTTCCTTCCAACTAGAGATTTTAACTATAAACTCCACTGTCTGTCCTTTATCATCTGATCAATCTCCTAACTCGATCAAACATTTTCCTTCTCTTCCATGATCTCTTATACGAGACAATACAGCACAGCACAGGAACAGGCCCTTCAGCCCACCAAGCCTGTGCTGATTCCTATTCCTTATTTAGACCCTCTACCTATTGCTCATTTGCAGAATCTAACCCTCTGTTCACCTCTCCTCCATTGGTGGAGTGTTCCAGGCACTCACAGCCCTTTGTGAAAAATTTTCTCCACACTTCTCCCCTAAACTTTCCCCCTCTCACCTTGACCCTGTGCCCTCTTGCACCTGGGAAAAAACTTCTGACTATCCACCCTATCTATGCCTCTCATAATTTTGTAGACCTCTATCAGGTCGTCCCACAGCCTCCATCTTTCCAGTGAAAACAATCAGAGTTTATCTAACCTCTCCTCATAACTAAAATCTTCCAGACCGGGCAACATCCGAGTAAACCTTCTCTGCACCCTCTCCAAAGTATCTGCGTACTTCTGGTAGTGTGGTGACCAGAGCTGCATGCGATATTCCAAATGTGGCCTAACTAAAGCTTTGTACAGCTGTAACATAACTTGTTAACTTTTAAAATTTATCAAATGATTTCTGGAAATCCATGTAACTATGACAATAAATATTACACCTATGTACCAAAATAGTTTCCTGTTCGAAAACTTCAATTGAGTTGGTTAGACATGAATATTCCTTTACAAATCTAATTATGAGGACAAAAATTCCTGAAGACTCAGGAGGTCTGGCAGCATCTTTGGGGAAAGAACAGAATGAACATTTCAGTTTGATTGACTTTTATCAGAGCTAGAAAAATAACTGACATTTAGCAAGTGTAAGAGGCAAGGATTTTCTTTCAGTGATTAGCCACTTTATCCTTAATTATACATACCCAGCAATTTATCCGTAATAATTGTTAAGCTAGAGTGCCTATGGCTGGTTTTTATTTCTCAATTTTCACAATGATCAGCTGATATGCTTTTGGTGTTGGATCAAAATTCACCAGGATACTGCAGGACCTCTCCTGCTGTTCTTTGGAAAAGTGCCATAGGATTTTCTTTGTCTACAGATATGTTTACCATCTCATCTGAAAAGGAGCAATTGGATATTAGGCAGAATTATATGCTCAAGTGCTGGTGTAGGATTTGAATTGTTCCCTCTTTGACACAGGTGCGTACATCTATGCAGTTAACCAGTGATGGCAGTTAGATCATTAAAGCTTTGTTGTTGACCACGGGATACCTAGGCATAGGCATTATTCCTGCACTCAGTAGATGATTCTCGAGAACAAAATGCTTGGATAGGAACTAAATATGATGGTTCCCTTTATTTGAGTTGCATGCAAACACAGTTTGCTATGATAACAGTCAATGTCAGGGCAGTACCCCAGATTGAATCACATCACAGTCTATTTATTTCCCCAAACCTAACAGCTGTTGACTTTGTAAAGGTGTGAAATGTTGAAAATGTTTTGCGGAGGCAGATTGCAACTTTACCATGTACTGTGAACGTTTATAAAGAAAACAAGTCACTTATTATTTCAGGAAACTCAAGAGGGGTTGGGACCCCCCACAGCTACATTCAATACAACTCCAAGCAAGGAAATCAAGCACTCTTGGGAAGAGACAATAGAAAAAATTCCTGGTAAGCAATCTCAAATTTATGATTTCATCTTGCAGCAGCTCCTTCACATGCTCATATATATGAGACATCAAGACTCAGTACTAAGGAAATGCTATATTGTTGAAGGTATAATTTAAAAACAACAATAGATTGTACTTCAAAAGCCCCTTCAGTTTAATAAAATAAATAGGAGCATTCTTTAGCAAAATTTGACATTA
Organism: Chiloscyllium plagiosum; assembly: GCF_004010195.1. Taxonomy (NCBI): domain Eukaryota; kingdom Metazoa; phylum Chordata; class Chondrichthyes; order Orectolobiformes; family Hemiscylliidae; genus Chiloscyllium; species Chiloscyllium plagiosum. The sequence goes on from NC_057718.1 coordinate 82,054,261, forward strand.
CGCCAAACAAAGAGCTATGCGGGCACATGCCCAAATGCTTAGCGAAGAAGTGGGTTTTAAGGATTGCTTTAAAAGAGAAAAAAAAGGACTGAAAATATGCAATGATGGAGAAATTAAATTCAGGATGCTCAAGAAATGGAGGGTGCAGCATGAGTGACCAGCTCAAAGTGAATTTAACTAGTCATTGAGAGCTATCAAAGGCATGGATCAGGACTTCTGCAACAGATGAGCTGAAGCAAAGGTAGAGTCAGGTAGTCTTACTGAGCTGGAAATAAACAGTTATGGTGTAATAATGCTGTTGGAAGCTTACCTCAGGGTGATTAATGAGCACTAAAATGCAAATATTCTGGTTCAATCTCCAACAGTTGCTTGGATAAACAGTGGAGTTAGTGGTTAGGATATGGAGTTTGTTGTAGGAACCAACCACTGTCCTAACAGTAATTAGTTGGAAGTTTAGTTTAGTTTAGTTCGTCAGTTCTGGAGATTGGACAGGCAGTCTGTCGGTTTAGAGACAGTGAATGGTTGACAGAAGTATTGCTATAATCAGTGTACATGTGAAAATTGATGCGGTACCTTCAGACACCAACACTAAGGTACTATTCGACTCACCAAGTTCCCGCAATATAATCTTTTGAAGAAGAACCAAGGATTTTTCCCCAGTGTCCTGGCCAATACCTATCACCCAACCAACATCACTAAAAACAAATGGACATAAGTATATGAGGACCAGGGTGCAGGAAAGGATAGTGCAGGTGTTAGCTCAGCAGAGGATGAAGTCCCACAATAGTTTGACTACAGATTAGCTTTTGTTACGGCCCAGCTCCTGTTCTCGTACTCGTACCATGCACACGATATCAGGAACTATGGAAAAATAGAGGTCACCTATATACAGATCTTTAAGCAGAGCTCACTTCACCACTCACTTCACCCCATCCATGCACTCAGTCACCCAAGAGTGATAGTTAATTGACCACTTAAGAGGTTTAATTGATGTTGTAAAGGGAAGGTGGACTTTCTGGCTCAGAAGGGCACTACCATTGCACCACAATAGCACTTAACTGTTATATGCTTTCTTATCATTGAATTGTTTTCATCCTTAATATTTAAGGCTGCTCCTCCATCTCTCAGTTTTCTCGATCATTCCTGTTGACTTTTTAACCTGGTGTACTTAGTTTCCAGTCCTAATCATCCTGCAGTCGTGTCTATACATTGGTTACCATGTTAAAACTTCTAAGTTTTTAATTTGTGCTTGCAATTCATTAAGTTCTGTCTTTATACTTCTTGTTTGTATAAATAATGTTTATTTGGGTCACATAATGTAACTGCTTTGATCCCATGTTTCCTATTTTCCATCAAGGTTCATTTAGTTTACGTCTTTGGCACTACTTATAAACAAAATAAACTTAATGATTGATTTCTGACTGATCTATTTTCTTCTCTTTTATTTGTTCTCAAACTATTATGTATCTATCTTTTGCATCTGAACCATAAGCTTGCACCCATCCTCCAACTTTGTTCTTTAAAGTCCTTGTGACTGTCCTATTTATTCACGTCAGTGTGCACCTTGTCCCAGCCCGATTCAGTTATAACATGTCCATAGGCATGATTTCTTCCAATCCCAGCATTGATGCTAATGTTCCAAAAATTGAAACCACTTCTCAGCCATTTACCTTTTTTATTATCCTTATGTCAATTTAGATGTGGCTTGAGTAGTAATCCAATAATTACTATCTAGTAATTTCCAAACAGGACCTCCTGCCTACCTTTGTTCCTCATGTTATGTCACATGGAGCACATGGAATCATCTCTATAATCAATCTTGTGGTTCTTCATTCTCAATCTCATCTGGGTTTCCCTTAGTCTGAACTTATTGGTCGCATCCATTCTAATTCTAAACATGAACCTCTCAGTGACTGAAACTTGGAACAACCTGCCTCAACTGCTATCTCTCCTTTGTGTCTGTTTCCAATTCATACTCCAGCATGATGACTTTGCACTGCAGAGATTTCAGACTGAAACATCTGTGTCTGCATGTAATGGTATGTTCTCACTGTTCACAGGTTCTCACACGCTACAGTCTAGACACTCAGCCTGCTTCCCCATATCAGGATGTAAATGTTTAAAACTGAGCAGCATTTTTAATTTTGGGGGCAGATCAGAGGCAGTCAAGTAGCTGGTAGCAAATTGACCTGCTTAAGGATTTTAGGCCAACTGCTGGAGGCTAAGTAGAAGCTTGGGTTTCTGTTGGATTGGTAGGTGGGTGCCAGTGTGGTGGAGAAGAGGCAGCAGAATCCCAGTCTCCAAGGAACATGGCAGATAAGGGACACCGGGAAAGTGAGAACAGAGGAGCCAGGATTTTGACAGGGGTACAGCAAGCAAAACTAGAGTGGCTGGATAGAAGGAGTACTGAGTGAGTGGGGTAATGGGGTTAGTCGAAGGAGCTGCTGAGTAAGTGGATTAGATGGGTTTTGGAGAGGAGCTGCTCACTGAATGAGGATGGTAGAGAAGCTGCTGACCGAGTTGGGTAGGGTGCATTGAGGAGAGGGGATGTTGAGTGAGGGGGTTAGGGGTGTTTGTGGAGAGGGGATGATGTGTGAGTTGGGCGGAAAGGTTGAGGAGAGGTGCTGCTGAGTGTGTGGGGCAGGAAATAGTTTAGGAAGAAGCTTGTGTGTGGTAAGGGCCTGATTATGTTGTGATAGCAGGGAAAGAGGGTTTACTTCTGTTGATTTGATATAAATGTATCAGGTTTTAGTTTTGGTGGTAATAAAAAGTCGACAAAAGTAAAACTAATGTTTCTAGCCACTAGTATGATCATTCTAATAATTTCTCCAATGGTAGTGACTGAGAAGCATTTGCGTTGACTGCATCGCTAGATCACACGAAGTGCTGTATTTAAATGATTCCTTGTCCTAAATGGTTTTCCAGATTTTTGTATGGCCATTCACCACAAAGTATGTGTGCTAGTGCTGTGGGATGATAAAAGATAACTTGCAGGGCCTAAAAATAAGCACTGGCACCAACAAATGCTAAACAAGGAATCCTCCATTTTCATCAGACCTATTCAGTCTCCTATTTGCAATGGAATCTTGGGACCTGCAAGATCATCAGGTTTCTGATCATTTGTAATTTGATTGTCAAACATATTGGCTTATTGGCATATTTTTGGCCACAAGCATTTTTTTTTTAGATTCCCTACAGTGTGGAAATAGGCCAACCCTCTGAAGAGTAACCCACCAGACCCATTTCCCTCTGACTAATGCACCTAACACTATGGGACAAATTAGCTTGGCCAATTCACAAATCTTTTTACAATGCTTGCATCCTTTCCTTTGACTAGCTGAACTTAGTGTCTCCAAGTTGTGACAGCAGTTTCTTGGAAGCATGTAGCTACTTGCAAGGTGGTATACATAAAAAATATTCATATTTACAAATGCCTCCATGTATGGGAAGTTTCAGGAGCATTTCAACATATTTTGTTTTTAGTGGTGGTCTTTTGGAGCATTGGGATTTCTAGATTGAAAGGAAAGAATAATATCCGTCTGGTTCATCCTGTTAGCTAATTATAACTTTAATTATAATTTTATCAGTTAGTCTCCAATGTACCCAACATGGCAAAGGCCCCAATAGTGTACCACAAGTCTAAAGTCAACCTTTTCTTCCCAAGAAACTAACCGTATACAGTAGAATGTAAATGTGAACCCAACCCATTATCCTCTTAGAATTCCTTTCCTCTGCAAATGATTTTCAAAGAATTACAATGGAAGAGCAGTACAGTTTCACCTACATAAATTTGTGTCTGGAACAGTCAACTAGAATTGCATACATGGATCATTCCATGCATGTGAGTATTAGCTGGTCTGTAACATTGGGTGAGTTGGCTTTTTGGAGTCAATGTCTTTCCTTATTTTGACTAGACCATTCAGCTAAATTAGTGGATTTGTTAGAAAATACAGAAAATCCATATCATGATGGAGGAAGTATCTACTTCTGAACAATTGTGATTTGTAAAGAAAAATATCCCATGTTTTATGTAGGAATACACTTTAATGTCTTGTTATTTGTAACTTTCCTATATTCTCCAGTTGGTCACTTCTATCGATGCCAGCCCTCCCAAGACCTTGAGCAGTATCCAGAGGGAGACTGACTTTCTGAAGTATGTGACTGTGTACCAGATTTTCTAATATCAGTTGATACTTGCATTGTTTGAAGTAAATTACATGGTTCAATATGCCTAGAGTCAGTGGGAAATTTTGCACATGATCAGATGCGAGATGCAATTAAAAGGACCAAACCCCAATCTTCTACTGGTATATAACTTCATTGCTGTATCTGCTGTGTATTCATTATTATTCTTCCTTAATAGTCTTCTCAGTATTCTGCTTTGGCTTCTTTAGGGCCAGTTCAGAAACCAGTGTAAGCACAACCGACTGAACGGCCTCATGTGCTGTAATTATTCCAGGGAGCCAATTAGTTCAGCTGGCTGGACAACTGGTTTATGATGGAGTATGATGCCAACAGCATTGGTTCAATTCCTACACTGGCTGAGGTTATCATGTAGATCCTGCCTTCTCAATCACACTTCTAACTCCACCAGTTGTGTCTGTTTAATGAGAGAGCAGCCCTATGGTTGACTGGGACTATTTAAAACTTTACCTTTTAATTATTGTGTTTTCTTTAAATGGAGATTGAACAAGTTCAATTCCAATTAAATTATTAACAAAAAAATACCAATGGTAAGTCTTGATCTTACATGTTAGAGATCCAGGCTAACAAAGCAATTTTTCTGTCCGTTATAATCTTTCTTTAATTGAGTTTTTGGTGCTATTTTAAAGGACTGTAGCAGTGAATCATGTGGTAATTTCTCCCAGGATGTATTGATGTTGCAGGCCTTTTAAATCTCACCTCCATCAAGCATACATCACATTCAGTGTGAGTGGGGAAAAAAAGACTTCTATTTAAATTGTGCCTATCAAGACCTTGGGAAATCCCAAGAAGCTTTAAACCAATGAATTACTTTTGGAAGTAGTAACTGTTGTAATTTAGTAAATGCAATAGCTAATTTACAGACAGAAAAGGCCCACAAATACAAATGGAGTAGTGATTAGTTAATTTGTTTCATTTGTGATAGTTGAGAGTTAAATATTGGCCAGGACACCAGGGAAATATTCCCCCACTCACCTTAAAAATAGTGCCATGGATTTTTTACGTCCAACTGAGAGAGCAGAGGGGGCCTGGATTTAAAATTTCTTCCCAAAGACCACACCTCCTGCAGCAGAACACTCCTGTACCATGTTGAAATGTCAACCTATGTTTTGTTTTCAAGTCTTGAGTGGAATTCAAGTCCACAGTGTTCTAGAGTGAAAGTGAAAATTCTACTATTGGACCACAAGCTGACCTTTACTGTGATGTTTGAGACATACAACCTTTCCTCCTGGAGGGGTATGATTCAACCTGTTTTATGCCCTCTGTTTATGGCTTTTTTTTTTGTCCAAAAAGCTTTTAGCCACAGAGATGTATTTTTAGTTTCTTTTATGGTTTTTGTGCAGAGGCTTTTACATACTTAGCCCTGTCTTGCTTCTTTCTGCATGCCTCCATCTAGCCAAAATACAAAATAAAATGAACCAAAGACAGTAACTCTATGCAATTAAAGTTTAACCTCTTTGTCTACATTAAAATAACACGTTGCTTCAGGTTTTCTTACAAACTGCAAGCCATTGAGTGAGGTTTTAGTTAATATTAAAGTGGTCTATAATTAATTCTTTATGATCTAATGCTATTCTCTTTGGTATTTTTTTCTCTAACACACGTTTTCTGAAAGAGTATGCAAAGTCATTTAAAAAAATGTTTTTACACCTATATGACAATGTAATATTTTGGACATCCCAAAGTGCTTTGCATCCAATAAATTCTGAAGTATAGTTACTGTTGGTATTTATGTAAAGTAGGGAATTACATTTTGAAGAATGCTATAGTGGGAATGTATTGAGACTATCAGAATGAGAAAATGTTGATCTGTTTTACAAACCATACAATTTGCACAGCATGGATTCTGATAAAATCATTCACGTCTAAATTACTGTATTGAACTATGCTATCCATAGACAATGTTATGGACGTCAGGCCCAAACTGGGTGGAAGAATCAGTTATGAATTCTTTGGTGACACTTGGAAATGGGAAAAGTGTGTTTTTATTTTTGCACCATTGTAAATTTTGTTTTTAGGTGTGCTTATTGCCTTGCCCCTCGTCCATCAGATCCTTTTGCACGTTTCTGTCACGAATGTGGCTCACCAGTTCCTCCAGTGCCGGGCCGTAGGCTTCCACCAGCTGAAGGAGCTCAGGTTGGTACTGAAACAATGAACTGACCTTACTAATGTAAAGATTAGCTTGCATTATATAACATTGTATATAACCTCAGGATACCCCCAAGTTCTTTATAACCAGCGGTTTTTTTAAAAGCTTTTGGAATGTTCTCACCAGTGTAGTGTAAGAAATGTAGCAGTCAGTTTGTGTACAGCAGGTCTTGCATATTGTAATAACAAAAGCAAAACACAAAACGGGGATATCAAGGCCCTTCAAACCATATTGTGATAATGGTCTATTTCTTATTGCTGCTGTTGAGGAATAAATGCTGGACACCAAAAAGAAACTCTGCAGCTCTTTTGTGGAGTGATGTCATGTGATCTATTGCAATACTCTGGTGGGTTGCTCTTCGGAGGGTCGGTGTGAACTAGTTGGGCCAAAGGGTCTGTTTCCTTGCTGTAAGTAATCTATCTATAAATCTATAACTAGATGTTAAACGGATGTGATCACACCGTGACTTTAAGAGGTATATTTTATCCTTTGAAGAGAGGTTGAGACAGAGGTGACGATTGGTTTGTTCCCAAACCAAGAAACTAAACAGGTTGTACGGCCTTGGGTTTTTTAAAAGTTGGATAAATAGAAGCAGCATGAATGGGTGGGGCCTCGCTCCCGCAGAGCCAGGATTTTAGTTTTAGCTTTCAGTAGTTGCTGGGGTCTTGAAACTGGATGTAGAAGCTCTTTTTCCTCTCTCTGTTACAGCTAAAAGCTTGGATTCTCTTCCTGCTGCGAGAATTGCATGTGCAACAATCTATTTTACTGAATTTGCCTTTGCCAAGGATGTGTTTATGGAATGTTACTATATTGGAATAGTTGCTGTTTAGTAGTTAAATAATCTATTATTGTGTTAAGTATTCTGACATAAGTTAAATTATTCCAATTCTTCTTTCTTTAGTTTATACTTTAACTATAGCATATGAATAAAACTTGTTTTGCTTTAAGCCTGGTAGCTTGACCAATCAAATTGCATCCGGAACGCACACCTTTAAAAATCAAGAAAAGCTTGGGTGTAGGCTAACTTCTTAAAATATTTTGATGGGGTTTTGTCTGGTCCATAAAAAAACTGGGGGGGTCATTCAGAGTCAAATCTCTAACTCCAGGTTGGGTTTAGAATTATTGGACTCAAAGGCAATGAGTGGTAAGTGCTGGTGTTCCTTTTCAGGTGTTGCATTTGGTTGGTTTAAATAGAATGTGCCTTGTGTAGTAAAGGTTGTTTCAGTCACTAAGAGATTCTTGAGGGTGGAAGATGTCATTTTGCAAGTTTTACAGAAAGTGAACAATTTTGAGATTGGAAAACAAGCTGGAGTTGGGGTTGTCTTTGTCTGTGCAAAAAGGGGAGGTAATTGCAGCAATTGCCAGAAATGTCATCGGAATGTTTGGAAATGCCTAAAATTCAGTTGCAAATAAAACAACTTGAATATGAAAGGAAATGAAACTGTTTGTTTGAATTACAATTGAAAGTAGAAGAAAGGGAGGAAGACAGAAATTTTGAATTTCAAACTTTGGAACTGAAAACTCAAAGTCGACTTAAGTTAGTGGAAATAGAGATGAAAGATAAAAGTAGTGATGAGAAAAGCAATTAATCCCATTGTAGCCAAAGGGCTGATGGGGATCTGTTTAAATATGTCTGAACGTTGCCTTAGTTCGATGAGAAAGACAGAGAAGCCTTTTTGATTTCATTTGAGAAAGTGGCTAAACAAATGAAATGGATGGTGATCATGTGGATATTGTTATCCAAACAAAGTTGGTAGGTACAGCTAGTGAGGTGTTTGCATCCCTGTTAGAAAAGGTATCTGGGAAGTATGGGGACATGAAAAAAGCCATTTTAAGTGCATATGAGCTTGTACCAGAAGCCTATAAACAACGTTTTAGGAATCCAAGGAGGGAGCCTGGTCAAATATATGGAGAGTTTGAAAGGATCAAATAAACTAATTTTGATAAGTGGATAAGAACATTGAAAATAGATCAAACACAATTGGAGACACGATTATTTTGGAGGAGTTCAAACTTCCTGAAGTAGTGAGACCTTACGTAGAATTTAGAAATGAAGTACGACATGTTCTTGTCAAACTATATATGAAATATTTTTAAAAAGGGACATAATTAATCTCTTAAAGTCATTGTGTCATCATGGAGCCTTGATTTACTGTTTCATCGAAAGACTGCAGTCTTAATAGTGGAGCACTCCTTTCATACTATACTGAAGTACCATCTAGATTTTGTACCATGGGTTGAGACAACCCAGTCCCCTGAACCTACAATTCTTGTAACTCCAGTAAACGTTCTACCACTGAGTAATGACTCAGATGTTGGATTCTATTTTTAGAGCCTGAAGTTGTGGGAAGAGATAGATTAGCATGGGTTTCCAATATTCTGATTGCCTTGTTGGAACATTCATATGTGTCGATGCTGATCATAGGTTAAAATAGAATCAGCTGTGTGGAATTCCCAGAGTGAACTAGCCATTTAGTGAAGGAGCTCTCTTGTGACACACTGGTATTGTCCCTAACCCTAGACTAGAAACCCTGGATTCAAATCCCACCTGCACCAAAGGTGTGCAATAACATCTCTGAACAGGTTGATTAGAAAAATAGTTTAAAATATATTTTAAAAAGGCCACTTAGTGAAGAAAGCAGCTGACACCCACCAAAGAGTATCTCTATCTCACCTCCAAGTGAAAAGCAGTGTCTTAGGAAGAAAACTAATTAATTATCAAATTATGCATTCAAGCTGAATGACCAGAAATTAACTACTTTATCAAAAGCCTAATTTTAAAAAAATCTTGTGTTTTGCAGATGGGACTCTGTGTGGAATGCAAGACAATGGTCCCATTGAATACTCCAACATGTATTGTGTGTGAGGCCCTTATAACCCCTCAGCTAAAGCCTCAGGCCAGCATCCATCTTAAGGTTATAAAGACTAATGTTTAACATGGAGAAAATGTTTAATATGGAGAAAATATTCACAGAACACAAACTTTGCTGACTTTTCATGTAGGCCAAACAATCTTATCTATTTGAAGACGTTTATTCACTGGGTATCAAACTTTTCAGTCAAATGTCACAAACTTAAAATTTAGCATGCCGTATAGCTGACTAACGTCTGGAATTAAGAGTCTAACAATGACCATGAATCCCTTGTCGATTGTCAGAGAAACCTATCTTGTTCCTTTAAGAAAGGAAGCTGCCATCCTCACCTGCTCTGGCCTACATGTGATTCCAGGCTCTCAACAATGTGGTTGACTCCTAATTGCCATCTGGGCAATTAGAGATGGGCAATAAATGCTGACCTAACCAGCAGCACCCTTATCCCATGAATGAATGAAAAAGAATCTAAACTTAAAAGTTGCTTTGGGGCTACCAATCAGTGGTACTAATACATCAGATAAATAAATGAATTGTCATATTTCTTAACATATCTTTAACAATTATTTGAAAGTAAGGGGGTGAACTTTTCAAAACAGTATTGTTGCTGAAAGGTTTTTCTGGGGGTAATTTTCAATATTCATGGGGGAAGAAATTGGCAATATAAAATTTTTCAACCAATTTATGAAAATTTAGCCCCCCACTTGCACTTTGGGTAAAAATGAGGTTGTTTGGACATTAATGTATTCAGAGATGTGCATTTTATTTAGGTATTGCTATTAAGTAACACTTTTTTTTAAAATAGGACAAGACTATCTGTCGATCCTGTGGGACAGGCAATCCAGCTAATATCCAGCATTGCCTTACTTGTGAGACCAGGCTGTCAGAATCACCAAAAGTAAGTCACTGTCACTGTGTGTTTAATGAGACTTATTGGATATAAATCGAGGAACCTGTGATTTTCCTTGCGAATTGCAGGACAGAAGGAGTGATGAAATGTCACTGCAGCTTTTTGAAAATGGTTTAAATCAAGACTTCAGTTGGCCTTTTGGGTCGAAAAAAAATCCTCTGGCACTATTTAAAACATAACAAGGGACTCTTCCCCTGTGTCCTGTCAATAATTGCCCCTCAACCACCATCACTAAAAAGTCAGATTAGCTGGCTGTCATCACATTGCTGTCTGCCGTACATTATGGTATACAAATTGAAACATAATTTCCTAAATTGCCACAGTGACTATGCCTGAAAACTACACATTGGCTATAAAATGCTTTAGGGCAATCCACATAAAAGTAAGTCGTTCTCTTTTTGTTTTCAAATTCAGTTAGGACCAATCTGACTGTCGGGCAGCAACACCGGCTGCACAAAAGTCCTGTGAATTTGTTATTGGAGAAGCCAAATTAAGGAAGGAACCATGGTTTGGCAAAATAAATTAGAACAGTTACGAGATAGAAGTTGAAAGTGTTCCACCAGGCAGTGGTTGCCCAAATGTATCCCTTGGAGGTCTGTTTGAAATCACCCAGTTATAGAGTCAAACAGATCTACAGCATTCCATCCAGTTCTCGCAATTAAACTAGTCCCATTTGTCTCTGTTTGGTCCATATCCCTCCAAATCTACCCCATCCACGTACCTGTCTAAATGTTTCTTCAGTGACAAAGTTGTACTCACTTCCACCATCACCTCTGGCAGCCTGTTCCAGACATTCACCAACGTTTTGAAAAAAATGCCCCTCTGAACTCACCCTTCGGTCTTCTACGTTTCAGGGGGAAAAGGTCCTTCCCTAACCAACCTCAACTTATAACTCAAACCTTCCAGTCTAGGTAGCATCCTAGTAAATATTTTCTGCACTCTTTCTAGTTTAATAATATCCTTTCTATAGTAGGGCAAACAGAACTGTATGCTGTACTCCATATGTGGCCTCACTAACATCTTGTACAGCTGCAACAAGATGTTATATACTCCTATACTCACTGCCCTGATTGATGAAAACTATGGCGAAAGCCTCCTTCACCACCCTGTCTACCTGTGACTCCATTTACAAGGAGCTATGAACCTGTACCCCTTTGTTCTATAACATTCCCCAGGGCCCTCCCATTGACTGTGTAAATCGTGCCCTGGTTTGCCTTACCAGAATTCAAAACCTTGCTTTTATCTAAATTAAACTCCTCCTGGCATTCCTCAGCCCAGTTCTTTGAACTTCCAGTTCATAGGTTTCTATTGGGGGAAGGAGAGTTAATTATAATTCTGTTTATAAAAACGGTGCCCAGAAGAAATCTCGTTGCAAGCCTTATTCTGGAACTTGCAAGTCTTTGCCAGAAAACTTGAAAAGCTGGGCTTTCTGGAGCATCTCTCCATAGCTTTGGGTCTAGACCTTCTTGCAATAATTTAAACAGATAATACAATTTCAACAGTTCATTTTACAGCTTCAGTTAAAGTCAGTGGAGACGGGCTACTGACTTGCTACTGTTCTTTTTACACAATTGTGTGAGAAACCAAGTATTTTCATGACCTTTAGGGAAAAAAATCTGCTATCCTTACCCAGCCTGGCCTAAATTTGAATCCAGACCCAGAGCAATGTAGTTGACTATTAACTGCTGCCTGAAATGGCCTAGCAAACCATTCAGTTCAAATGCAATAAAGTATGGACAACAAAAGCTGCCCTAACCAGTGACATTCACATTCCAAGGATAAAGCAACAACAAAAAAAAACACAAGCTGGCTAGCAGCAGAGCAGGCAAGTGCCCTGGTCAGGTTGCAGGCAAGTCCAAAGTCCCAGTCCCCTCAAAATAGGAGAAACAACAGCTTGTTTCAGAAGGCCAACTGTTAGCAAATAAATCTTGCACTTTTCCTAGTGTAGCTTGTCTGAATACAGCTTGCAGCTGCAGCTGGTGAATGATGACCTGCTAACTAATGCATTCTGTCACATGCAGTAAGTGAATAAAATTGAATTGTCTGTATGTGTTACTTTGTTTTGCAGATCTTACTAAAAAAGATTGCTTAACTGCAGAGTATATCAGAGTTCTCTCTCTCTCTCTCTCTCTCTCTCTGTGTACCTTTACAAAACTTCTATCAATCTCAGTCTTTTCCTCCTAAAATGACTTCACTCTAATGTTAAAGTCACACTCTTGGATCTGAATTTCCCCATCAATTCTATTGTACCCGTTTCCCAATTTAAAACCTCTTGCTTAGATCATCCTTCAACTTTCTAAATGCAAGGGAGAAGAAGCAAAATTTACAAAACAATAATTTGAACAGAAGTAAAATAGATTTATCCATTATTTCACGTTTTCTATTTCTTTCCACGTGCACTGAAATTGTTTTAGAATTTGGATGTTAATTTTTTTTTCTTGTTTCTATAAAACAGACTCATTTTAATGGAGATTTCCCTCCACCATTACCAAGTCATGAAGGAAAGATGCTGGCATGTTCCAAGTGTGGCCGGATTAACAACACTGATGCACGATTCTGCGACTGGTGTGGAGCCAAGGCATGCAACTAAATAAAGCATTAAATAATGGAGTTAGATGTCAGAATTTTATCACACTTTTTGTCCTTGTCCAAATACCTTCATCTGGTTCAATACTAAAAGTTGTCTGATGATGAAGGTCATTTGGGATGATATTTCCCAAAGTAAACACACTCTAGAAATGCAGGTTGTTGAAATGTCAGGAGGTGAATTGAAAGGATTTCCTTCAGGAAGATAAAAGGAACATAGATTTGGAGGCAATGTGGCAGATTATGTTGTAAAGAGCTCACATGCCCCTATCCACTCCCTCTAATTCTGCTGACTTCTTATTCTTAGCCTTGGTGCAAATTGAAGCTTGTCATCTTCTCACAAAATTTATTCAGTAAGTCATTCTGCTGCATATGAGTGGGTACAACAATCTGAAATTTGAATTACTACATTACTGCATTTAGATCATCAGCGATACAGCTCAAAATTCCACTTGAAACAGCCCTGGGTCTCATCAAAGTTTTTACATCTAAAGTCCTATGGTATCACTGAAAGCCCCAATGTCATTTTAACTCTCAAAGTATTCGGTGGCACTGGATTTGTATTGGCCAACATTTCGAGGCACTATTTGAAGCGGCGGTGCCTGCAAATACTCCGCATAATGGGAATTCAGTAACTTTCTTTTTTTTTTTGGAGACAGGATCAGCCATGTCATATTGTGGGATCTCGAGGAGCTGTGATTAGCCTCTGAGACCCACACATGAAGCGGTTCCCTTCTCCTGCCCAAGAGGTTTCTCGGCTCAAGATTTCTGGGGAGCATTGTGTCAAGAGGCAGTGCTTCTCTATGATACTGTCACAAAGCTGTGCAGTTATTGTGGGTGTATTTACTTCACAAGGACTACAGAAAATCAAGAAGGCAGCTCATCACTGCTTTCTCCAGGATAAAAAGGGATGGGCAATAAATACAGCACTTGACAGCTGTGCTGACATCCCACAAACAATTTTATTAAAACACCAATGCCAGAGTTCAGCTGGAAAGGGCTATAGGTTTTTCTACTGATATAATTGACCCCTAAGCTGAGGCTGAGACTGATGGAATGTATAAAGCCTTCAGGAAACCTTTGAATCAGCTAGTATCCTTTATGGAAACAAAACATTTCTTCTTCCTTAACTTTCAACTGGCAAGTGCTTCTTGCCCTTTTTACTGCCGAGCAGTCATAGTGCCAACATAGTGTGCCAATCAGCATCACTTCCCACCACTCAATCAGCACATTCAAAACTGGGTCCTTAGGTCAAAGACAATGTAGTTTACACCCAGCCAATGTTAGTACAATCCATCCCATTCCTCTATGTTAATGTGTTCCCGACCTGAACTGAAAATATCTGACAGATTTTGGGCTTCAGATGTAAAAAGATCTTTTATTCTTCAGCTGTAAAATTCCTTACCTTTAATAAATGCAAAACAAGAGTTTATCCCAAATCAAAAAATAAATTCCTCCAACTTCATTTATGAGAACATCATTCAGCCCTTTGATTCTACTCTATTATTTAATTAGATCATCAGCTGAGTTGTACCTTCAAGTCCTTTTTCACTTGGTGACTTTACAAATCTTTTATCAATCTCAGCCTTAAACTCCAATTGTCCTAACATTCACACTATATTAGGCAGGAGAACTCCACATTTCTGTTGTCATTTGCCTGAAAAGGTTTTCTAATTTCTTTCTTAAATGGCTTTGCTGTAATGTTAAAGTTATGTTCTCTTGGGTCTGAATTTTCCCAGCAGAGGAAGTAGCATTTCTGCATCAACCTTATTGTACCCTTTTCTCAATTTAAAACACCTTATTTAGATTATCCTTCAATTTTTTAATGCAAGGAAGAAGAAGTTAAATTTAAAGAGTTCTTCTCAAATTTCAACTGGCGAGTGCTTCTTACCCTCTTTACTGGCAAGTAGTCATGGCACTAACATGCTGTGCGAATTAACATGGCCTCCCACCACAACCTTTTAGCTCAGTGCATCCAAAGCTGGGTCCTTAGGTCAAAGTCAGTGTAGTTTACACCTGCCCCATGTTAGCACAATCCACACCACTTTCACCAGCTGAACAGATACAACCTGAATGGCAGGATCACTGGAGCTATGACAGAACACACTAATGGACAGCTCAAGCAAGGCTTACACAACCTGGAGTGCATGAGAGTGACTGCTGTATGGCCTCCTGAGAGTCTGGCCGCAGGTGTTCTTACAAATTGACACTGCAACTTGGTAAAATACTGTTTGCTGATGTCTGATATTGGAACATAATATAAGCCAGAAATCCAAGCTTTCATGCTCTCAGATGTATTTTCATTCCTACTATGTGGTTCCATGGTGTGGAAAGTTGCAGGTTTTCTTTGTGGATTGGACTTCCAGTATTGCCCTCTGTGATCTCCTTGACGTAGCTTGGAGCCAAGCTTTCTCCTTTGCTGTCCTTTTTCAGTTTTGTGTTCTGTGATTCATTGGGCACAGATCCCTCTTAAATTGCTTTATATTTATGTGTTGGTGCTTCTTCAAGTCAACTGTCACTTCTCCAAGTCCTATTCTGCGGACTCCAGGTCAATAGGCATATCTAGAAATCAGAGAGTGCAACAAGAGTTAACGTGGCATGGATGGAAGTAGATGATTGATGATGTTATGGAATTCTAGATTGCTGCACTGCCTGATTATGGAATTGTTTCCAGAAAGCGAAAAGGCAAAACTAATAGCCAAGACACCTTGCTAAGTGTAGCCTATAGACTTATTGCCATTGATACTCCATTAGACAGCCCAGCCACTGCTTGAAGACTGCAACAGTAAAATGTTTCCTATCGAGTTTCATGTGAAGTGCTTTATGAACATTTTCCAGATGTATTTATAAGCTATTTTTTTAAATATTTCTTAATACTATATCCTTTCTGATTCTTGCTCATTTCCCTGTTGCAGAAGTTGATTCCTTGGTCAGAGAAGCTTAACCAAGATGCTTGGATGAAGCGTTACTTCAAATAGACTTGGGCAAATAAGCTACAAATGTGTTGGATTATCCAAACACATTCTCATGATTTATGATTTGGAGATGCCGGTGTTGGACTGGGGTGTACAAAGTTAAAAATCACACAACACCAGGTTATAGTCCAACATGTTTAATTGGAAGCACACTAGCTTTCGGAGCAATGCTAGTGTGCTTCCAGTTAAACCTGTTGGACTATAACCTGGTGTTGTGTGATTTTTAACTCTCCTGATTTAGGCAATCTTAAAAAAAAAACTAGAAAGTGCTGGTCACTATCAGCAGTTCAATCAACATCTGTGGAGGGAGCCGCTTGCGAGCTTCAGTTCAGCATGATTGCTGGTGCTTATGCTGCAGAAACTCAATGTCCCAAATATTGATCAGAATGGTTCCAATCCAGGTGATATGCTGCAGCAGTAAGAGCACTCATGCTTGTGTGCAATTAGTACCATGACTACACTCCCTGGTTGCTGTAAAAGATCTTAAAAAAAAAAGGACATTTCCAGATTTTCTGGTCAACATTAATCTTTCAAGTACCACTATCCCATTTTTTTAAAAAATGCTGTGTGCAAATTAGCTGCAATGTTTCCTACATTGTAATATTGACTGCAACTCTCAAACTGTTTCTTTGAATGTGAAGTGATTTGAGATGTTATGAGAACATGAAAAAGACTAAATAAATGCTCCTTCTTATTTTGTTATAGCCTGGTCCTCCCATGAGCTACCTCAGCTGCTCAAAGTGTGGAGCAACTAACCATCCATATGCTCGTTTCTGTGGAAGCTGCGGCCTTTACCTGGAACCCCCTGTGCGGATGGATTCACACAACAGTACACTTCTTGGTTCTGGCCAATCCACAGTTCTGGCGGAGGTAGGTCCTATTAAATAATCCTCATCATCAGCACTGACCAAATTCCTGCGTTTCTTTCTAGCACATTTGAAGCCCAAAACTAACTGCATCCCCATATCGATGTCACTCAGGATCGATAGCCCTGCAGAATTGTTTTGTAGTCTTCAAGAATTAAGCTTTAACCCCCAGACCAGTTCTGAAAGCAATCAGAAAGAAAATGAATGTATTATGTAGTGTTCTTCTCATTATCTTTGAACCCTCTCATTTATAACAAGCTGAACATGAAAAGTTCAAAAGGGAAGGAAACAAAGAGACTATGAGAAGGAACTGGCAGCTAACATAAAAAGGCAATTCAGAAGTCAACTATAGGTATTTCAAAAAAGTAGAGAAGGGAGTAGGGTTGATTAGATATTAAAGAGGGATATGGGCATGGAGGCGGCGGGCATGATTGAAACAATAAATGAGTATTTTGCAACAAAACCAAAAAAAAGCTGGAGAAATCCAACAGGTATGGCTGCTTCTTTAGAGAGAATGACCTGGACTACATCTCCTCCCACCCAGTATCCCACAAGAACTCCATCCTGTTCTCCCAATTCCTCCGCTTCCGTGTCATCTACTCGGACAAGGAGACATTCCATTCCTAAGCATCCCAGATGTCCACCTATTTCAAACAATGTGCTTTTCTTCCCTCTGTCATTCAGACAACCCTCCACTGCGCCACCTCCATACCCCGTTCCACTGCTCTAAACCCCCCCATGCAATTAAAACATTGTCCTTGCCTACCAGCCCACTTTTCTCTGTGTCCGATGCATCATCCTTAAACACTTCCACCAACTCCAACTAGACACTACCACCAAGAGCATCTTCCCCTCCCCACCCTTCTCTGCCTTCCACAAGGACCATTTCCTTCACCAGTCCTTGGTTTGCGCCACTCTCCCCACCAACACCTCTGAACCCCCAAGTAGCTTCCCCTGCAACAGGAAAAGGTGCAAGACATGCTGGCACACCACCCCCCTCATCCCCACCCAGAAGCCTAAACAGTCCTTCTCGAAGATACAGAGATTCATCTGCCCCTTTTCCAACTTAGTTTACTGCATCAGGTGCTCCCAATGTGGTCTTCTTGACATCAGGGAGACCAAATGTTAACTTAGGGAATGGTTCACTGAGCATCTCAGCCAGCCCCACAGGGGCTGACCGGACTCCCAGTCGTCATCCATTTTACTTCCCATTCCCATTCCCTTTCCAACATTACCATCCTTGGCCTCCTCCATTGCCACAACAAATCAAACCGCAAATTGGAGGAATAACACCTCATCTTCCACCTGGGCAGCCTACAGCCCAGAAGGGTCAACACTGAGTTCTCCAATTTTAAATATCCCCCCTTCCCTGCCCCCCCGGCTCCTCCCAGCCACCTTCCAGATTCATTCCTTCCATTGACCAACAAGGTCATACCCTCTACCTATCTTCTTCACCTAACACCACTTCACCACCCTGCCCTGCAAACCCTTTTGTCTGCAGCTCCCCTTATATCCACCCCTAGACCTGAAGAAGGGTTAAATCCGAAATGTCGATTTCTCCACATCCTGATGCTACTTGCCTTGCTGTGTTCTTCCAGCCTCTTGCTTGTCTATCTTGGATTCCAGCATCTGCAGGTTTTTTTTCTCTCTTTAGAGAGAAAGCAGAGTCAACATTTTGGGTCCAGTGACTCTTCTTCAGAATGCATTCTGAAAGAGTGTCACTGGACCTGCAACATTGACTTTGTTTTCTCTCCACAGATGCTGCCAGAGCTGCTGAATTTCTCCAGCTATTTCTGGTTTTATTTCAGTTTTTTTTAGCATCTGCAGTTCTTTTATTTTGTTTGATAAGTACGTTGCATCTGTCTTTGCCAAAGGAGAAGATCCTGTCAAACTCATAATGGAAGAGGAGGTCGTTGAGATATTGGATGAATTAAAAATTGATAAAAAGGAGATGTTAGACTGGTTGTATGTAAAGTTGGTAAGACACTTGGACTGGACCCAGGTGCATTCAAGGATATTGAGAGAAGTAAAGGTGGAAATTGCAGACGCATTGGCCATCACCTTCCAATCATTTTGATGCAGGAGTGGTACCAAAGTATTAGAGAATTGCAAATGCTACATTCTTCTTGAAAAGAAGTTGGAAGATGATTTGCAGACATTTAATCCCCTGTCCAGGTGACATTGTCAGTGCTTAGGAGCATCCTGTGAAGCACTGCTGTACTATGTCCTCTGGAATTTATTTGGTTCCGTTCCTGCTGCTTCAGGTTACCAGTTCCGGTCAGTCGTTGCAGTGGTCAGTATGTCGGGTCTAGATCAATGTGTATTTGATGGAGTCCATGGATGAGTGCCATGCTTCTAGAAATTATCTGGCTAGCGAGTTTTGAGAAGATTTGCAGCTCAGGTTGAGGTTCTGGATGTAGGTGTGCTCGCTGAGCTGGAAGGTTCGTTTTCAGACATTTTGTCACTATACTAGGTAACATCTTCAGTGAGCCTCCGGATGAAGTACTGGTAGTGTAGCCCACTTACTGCTAGTGTAGCCCCTAATGTGTTTGGGTTTCCTTGGGTCGAAGATGTTATTTCCTGTGGTGACGTCATTTCCTATGGTGATGTCATTACCTGTTTTTCTCAGGGGGTGGTAAGTGGGATCCAAGTCAATGTGTTTTTGATAGAGTTCAGATTGGAATGCCATGCTTCTAGGAATTCTCATCCGTGTCTCTGTTTGGCTGGTCCTAGGATGGATGTGTTGTCCCAGTTGAAGTGGAGTCCTTCTTCATCCGTATGTAAGGATACGAGTGAAAGTGGGTCATGTCTTTTTGTGGCTAGTTGATGTTCATGTATCCTGGTGGCTAATATTCAGCCTGTTTGTCCAATATAAAAATGCCTGAAAAGAACCTTGCAGCTCAGTGAGCAACCCTGCATCCAGAATTCTCTCGCTGTCCTCTGTTTAGCTTATCCTAATACTGTTGTGTTGTCTCAGTCAAATTTGTAATCCTTGTCATCTATGTGTGTGGCTACTAGGGACATCTGGTCATGGCGTTTAGTGGCTAGTTGGTGTGCATGGATGAGGATTGCTAGTTGTCTGCCTGTTTGTCCTATATGGTGTTTTATGCAGTCTTTGCATGGAATCTAGTAAATTACGTTGGTCTTGCACATGATACGTATTGAGTCTTTTGTTCTTGTTAGTTATTGTCTGAGCGTGTCTGCCGGTTTATAGGCTGTCATGAATCCGAGTAATTGGAGATGTCTGGCTGTTAGTTCTGCCATTTTTGTTTATGTAAGGTAGTGTGGCTAGTATATTGGGTCGTGGTATGTCCTCGTTGTGTTGTTTATCTGCTAGGTATCTGCAGTTGAAGTTGTGGGGATATGTGTTCTTGGCAAAGACTTTTTAAAGGTGTTCTTTTTCTTTATGCAGGGTCCTAATGCAATTTTTCTTGTGTGTATTTGTGTGGTTGCTGTTGTAGTTCAGGATCTGGTCCGTGTGTGTGGCTTTTCTGTTCGACTTTTGTTGTGCACTCACCGTTCTGTGTTCTTTCTAACATCACATTCAGGAATGGGAGTTAGTTGTTGGTTACCACCTCTCTCATAAACTTGTTCCCGGTGAGCAGTGTTGATAATCCAGTTTGTGTTCTCAATCTCTGTTCTCTTAATTATTACAAATATGTTGTCAACATATCTGATCCAGAGCTTGGGTCGGATTTGTGGGAGGGCTGTTGGTTCCAGTTCTTGCATCACTGCTTCTGCTATGAGCCTGGAGATGGGTGTTATGGACCAGGCCAGACCCCTCAAAACATTTCAAGAAGGTAGCTCAGACCCTAATTTTGCTATTTGACTTAAGCAGGTGTACAGTGGATATTCCATGAAAGAATCAGCTGGTCAAACCATTTAGTTTTAAACAAAACAGAATCAATTTACACGGTTGCGGAATGAAACACAAAGAACCAAACGCAGAATACCGAATAACTTATCTTATCTGCAAACCCAACAGACTATCCCAACTTAATGATGCTGTTCCAAAATACTTCAACAATCCCTATTAACGCCAGTTCTTACAGGGGGAGAGAGAGAGAGAGACCCGCAGCCTCTCATCACATACACGCGCACACCCTCTGCTGCTTTACAACCAAACCAGAGAACAGCTCAGCTAGGCAAACTGGCCACTCCTCTTTCATTATACAAGTGTATTTATTAAACATAAAAGCTTTCTGCCTGAGGCAGTATCTGTTAGTTGTCAACGAATTGCCCTAAAATCCATCCAATCACAGATTTTTCAGAACATGTCATTTATCACCTCTCTGGAAAAAAATTGCCAAGGACAACATAACCTTGTTAAAAGAGCCTACGTGAACTCATAGGCATCCATTAATCTGTTCATACATGTGGCTGTTTAATGTGAACTGTGTCGTCAAGCACAGGTCTACTAGAATGCTGTCGTTGTTGATAGGTTCCCCGTCGTGTTGTCTGTTCTGTTTGTCCAGGAGGTTGGCTGTTGTCTCTTTGGCTAGGGTTTTGTCAATTGAGGTAAATAGTACCGTTACATCGAATGACACCATTGCTTCGTCCTTGTCTATGGTTTTGTTCTTGATGTTGTCTAGGAATTCCTGTGATGATTGTTTGGAGTGTTTCATCCGCTGATAAGATGTTTCAGTTTTTAGAGTCATAGAGATGTACAGCATGGAAACAGACCCTGCGGTCCAACCATCCATGCCAACCAGATATCCCAACCCAATCTAGTCCCACCTGCCAGCACCCGGCCCATATCCCACCAAACCTTTCAAATTCATATACCCATCCAAATGCCTCTTAAATGTTGCAATTGTACCAACCTCCACCACATCCTCTGGCAACTCATTCCATACACGTACTACCCTCTGCGTGAAAAAGTTGCCCCTTAGATCTCTCTTATATCTTTCCACTCTCACCCTAAACCTGTGCCCTCTAGTTCTGGACTCCCCGACCCCAGGGAAAAAGACTTTGTCTATTTATCCTATCCATGCCCCTCAATTTTGTACACCTCTATAAGGTCACCCCTCAGCCTCCGACGCTCAAGGGAAAAACAGCCCCAGCCTGTTCAGCCTCTCCTTGTAGCTCAGATACTCCAACCCTGGTAACATCCTTATATCTTTTCTGAACCCTTTCAAGTTTCACAACATCTTTCCGATAGGAAGGAGACCAGAATTGCACGCAATATTCCTACAGTGGCCTAACCAATGTCCTGTACAGCCGCAACATGACCTCCCAACTCCTGTACTCAATACTCTGACCAATAAAGGAAAGCATACCAAATACTGCCTTCACTATCGTATCTACCTTTGACTCCACTTTTCAAGGATCTATGAACCTGCACTCCAAGGTGTCTTTGTTCAGCAACACTCTCTAGGACCTTACCATTAAGTGCATAAGTCCTGCTAAGATTTGCTTTCCCAAAATGCAGTGCCTTGCGTTTCTCTCAATTAAACTCCATCTGCCACTTCTCAGCCCATTGGCCCATCTGGTCAAGATCCCGTTGTAATCTGAGGTAACCCTCTTCGCTGTCCACTACACCTCCAATTTTGGTGTCATCTGCAAACTTACTAACTGTACCTCTTATGCTCGCATCCAAATCATTTACGTAAATGACAAAACGTAGAGGGCGCAGCACCAAAACTTGTGGCACTCCACTGGTCACAGGCCTCCAGTCTGAAAACCAACCCTCCACCACCACCCTCTGTCTTCTACCTTTGAGCCAGTTCTGTATCCAAATGG